>NC_086447.1:928680821-928980821 GCF_028390025.1 Pseudophryne corroboree
ACATAATGTTTTACGTGAATGTGTGAGGAGTTACGTTTGTTGGTGTCTAGAACCTAAAACTTCACTTCTATACCGTGTTACCGCAGATCCCGAAACATTATGCCACGTCTACATTTTATAGTTTTGTTATGATAAATCCGGCGATGTGAATTTACCGAAGAAGAATATAGCATTTTTATTAAGTGTTTGCTGCTTCTAACATACTTACTTGTGAGCTGGGGATTTCAGCTTACCTGTATCAAGTCACTTTGAAAAGACTGTAGTCGGAGCGCTCATATATCCTTCCCTATCGACTGCAGCAGAGAATATGATTGCTTAATTGTTTTTGAGACATAAGGCCCCTTACCCACTGGTGTTAAATACGTCCTATTTTTTATGTAACTAGGCGCGGGAACAGAACCCACCAATTCTAATGACCCCAATGTCAGCAGTATTTAAGCTTGCGGTTGGGCGTATTATGGTGCCATTATTCAGAAGCCAACTTGTGGTCGCTGCAAGTGAACAGACTGGGGTTAGTGGTATATGATACCAAGCGCAAGTACGTTTCGCTACTTAACGCAACGCCAGTGGGTAACCGGAACAAAATGTGAGGTTTGCAGATCATCCGATTCATCTTCTAGAAAGTTGGCATCTCCTCTCATTAGCTTCAAGAGGTTTTAAATCTTTCAAATGCAAAATGTGTGCACATTATGCCATTGTATTGTGTATGGTTTACAGACAGATTGCTATCTATTATTTTTGAGTTATATTTTGCTACTTTTTACATAAATAAAGATTTTCTCTTTTGGTGCCAGAACACTTGATTGAATGTTATGAAGGAATTGTGTGCGTGTGTTACATATATACCTGTAAAGTAATACTGGATGCAGGAGCTGTGTACTATGGACCTGCAGCTCGGATACACCAGAGTAACCAGCGGGAAGGTGCCATGGGTTAGACACACTGCTCTAGGGGAACGTTTGCAGATGGGACATGTTTACATGGAAAATGAAACAGAATGTGACGGCAGATAAGAACCACTTGGCCCATCTAGTCTGCCCCTTTTGGTTGCATTTATGAATCTCAATGTTTAATTCTGGTTATTATGTCCAGACTGCCGTACCCTGAATGCTTCCCACTGGAAACAAGTAGCTTCATTCACTCCCTGATCCATTCCGCAGTCAGCAGATATAAATGACTATAATATTGTAGAGGAGCCACTGAGCATCCTCCTATAAGTTTAAATATAAAGGATAATTACTAGACATATATTAATTTATTTAAGAAGCATTTATTTATTACTGTGACATCCCACTGCGCCTCTGGGAAGACCGTGAGGGGGAACGTTATCAAGCCTTGGAGAGCAAGAAACCGTTTTAGGTCATAGGTTGCAGGGCACCAGATAAGGATGACAATGTTCAGCTACTTGTAGGGCAGGTGGAGAAGATTAGGAAAGACCGACTCATACCCTACCCTTATTATTTTACAGTATATAGCTGATCAGTGTGCATGCAATGATCCTGTAATACTGTATGATGTCACATCAGCACGCCTACAGCACAAGGCGACTTTAATAAAAGTGACAGAACAGTTAGTGTGTGTGTGTGTGTGTGTGTGTGTGTGTGTGTGTGTGTGTGTGTGTGTGTGTGTGTGTGTGTGTGTGTGTGTGTGTGTGTGTGTGTGTGTGTGTGTGTGTGTTGCAGTGCTGTCCTGGACACTGCTGTTTATTCCGGAATACCTTTTCTTTTGTAGTTCTTAGTTGCCTTCGCAATAACCCATCACCTGTGAAATGAAAGGAACTTTTTATACCGTGAGCTGTTGGTTCTTCATCTGTACGTTTTTACCCTGGCATGTAAACTTTTTTTTAAAATAAATATATATAAAATTCAATTATTATGTGTGTGGTTTTTCTTTAGGCAAGATAAAAAATAAGAATTTACTCACCGGTAATTCTATTTCTCGTAGTCCGTAGTGGATGCTGGGGTTCCGTAAGGACCATGGGGAATAGACGGCTCCGCAGGAGACTGGGCACACTAAAAGAAAGATTTGGTACTACCTGGTGTGCACTGGCTCCTCCCTCTATGCCCCTCCTCCAGACCTCAGTTAGGATACTGTGCCCGGAAGAGCTGACACAATAAGGAAGGATTTTGAATCCCGGGTAAGACTCATACCAGCCACACCAATCACACCGTATAACTCGTGATATTTAACCCAGTTAACAGTATGAAATACAACTGAGCCTCTCAACAGATGGCTCAACAATAACCCTTTAGTTAGGCAATAACTATAAACAAGTATTGCAGACAATCCGCACTTGGGATGGGCGCCCAGCATCCACTACGGACTACGAGAAATAGAATTACCGGTGAGTAAATTCTTATTTTCTCTGACGTCCTAGTGGATGCTGGGGTTCCATAAGGACAATGGGGATTATACCAAAGCTCCCAAACGGGCGGGAGAGTGCGGATGACTCTGCAGCACCGAATGAGAGAACTCGAGGTCCTCCTCAGCCAGGGTATCAAATTTGTAGAATTTAGCAAACGTGTTTGCCCCTGACCAAGTAGCAGCTCGGCAAAGTTGTAAAGCCGAGACCCCTCGGGCAGCCGCCCAAGATGAGCCCACCTTCCTCGTGGAATGGGCTTTTACTGATTTAGGATGCGGCAATCCAGCCGCAGAATGCGCCAGCTGAATTGTGCTACAAATCCAGCGAGCAATAGTCTGCTTAGAAGCAGGAGCACCTATTTTGTTGGGTGCATACAGGATAAAAAGCGAGTCAGTTTTCCTGACTCCAGCCGTCCTGGAAACATAAATTTTCAAGGCCCTGACTACGTCCAGTAACTTGGAATCCTCCAAGTCCTTAGTAGCCACAGGCACCACAATAGGTTGGTTCAAGTGAAAAGCTGATACCACCTTAGGGAGAAATTGGGGACGAGTCCTCAATTCTGCCCTATCCATATGGAAAATCAGATAAGGGCTTTTACATGACAAAGCCATTCTGACACACGCCTGGCCGAAGCCTAGGCCAATAACATGACCACTTTCCACGTGAGATATTTGAGATCCACGGTTTTAAGTGGTTCAAACCAATGTGATTTTAGGAAACTCAACACCACATTGAGATCCCAAGGTGCCACAGGAGGCACAAAAGGGGGCTGAATATGAAGCACTCCCTTTACAAAAGTCTGAACTTCAGGTAGTGAAGCCAGTTCTTTCTGGAAGAAAATCGACAGAGCCGAAATCTGGACCTTAATGGAACCCAATTTTAGGCCCATAGTCACTCCTGACTGTAGGAAGTGAAGGAAACGACCCAGCTGAAATTACTCTGTAGGGGCCTTCCTGGCCTCACACCACGCAACATATTTTCGCCAAATGCGGTGATAATGGTTTGCGGTTACTTCTTTCCTGGCTTTTATCAGCGTAGGAATGACTTCCTCCGGAATGCCCTTTTCCTTTAGGATCCGGAATTCAACCGCCATGCCGTCAAACGCAGCCGCGGTAAGTCTTGGAACAGACAGGGCCCCTGCTGTAGCAGATCCTGTCTGAGCGGTAGAGGCCATGGGTCCTCTGATAACATTTCTTGAAGTTCCGGGTACCAAGCTCTTCTTAGCCAATCCGGAACCACGAGTATCGTTCTTACTCCTCGCCTTCTTATTATTCTCAGTACCTTTGGTATGAGGGGCAGAGGAGGGAACACATAGACCGACTGGTACACCCACGGTGTCACTAGAGCGTCCACAGCTATCGCCTGAGGGTCCCTTGACCTGGCGCAATATCTCTTTAGCTTCTTGTTGAGGCGGGACGCCATCATGTCCACCTGTGGCCTTTCCCAGCGGTTTACCAACAGTAGGAAGACTTCTGGATGAAGTCCCCACTCTCCCGGGTGAAGGTCGTGTCTGCTGAGGAAGTCTGCTTCCCAGTTGTCCACTCCCGGAATGAACACTGCTGACAGTGCTAGTACGTGATTTTCCGCCCATCGGAGAATCCTTGTGGCTTCTGCCATGGCCACCCTGCTTCTTGTGCCGCCCTGTCGGTTTACATGGGCGACTGCCGTGATGTTGTCTGATTGAATCAGGATCGGCTGGTTTTGAAGCAGGGGTCTTGCCTGACTTAGGGCATTGTAAATGGCCCTCAGTTCCAGAATGTTTATGTGTAGGGACGACTCCTGACTTGACCAAAGTCCCTGGAAATTTCTTCCCTGTGCGACTGTGCCCCAGCCCCGAAGGCTGGCATCCGTGGTCACCAGGACCCAGTCCTGTATGCCGAATCTGCGGCCCACTAGAAGATGAGCACTCTGCAGCCACCACAGTAGAGACACCCTGGTCTTTGGAGACAGGGTTATCAGATGATGCATCTGAAGATGCGATCCCGACCACTTGTCCAAGAGGTCCCACTGGAAGGTCCTTGCATGGAACCTGCCGAATGGAATTGCTTCGTACGAAGCCACCATTTTTCCCAGGACTCGTGTGCAGTGATGCACAGATACCCGTTTTGGTTTTAGGAGGTCTCTGACTAGAGATGACAGCTCCTCGGCTTTCTCCTGCGGGAGAAACACTTTTTTTTCTGTTCTGTGTCCAGAATCATCCCCAGGAACAGTAAGCGTGTGGAAGGAACCAGTTGTGACTTTGGAATGTTTAGAATCCAGCCATGCTGTTGTAGCACTTCCCGAGATAGTGCTACTCCGACCAGTAACTGCTCCCTGGACCTCGCCTTTATTAGGAGATCGTCCAAGTACGGGATAATTAAAACTCCCTTTTTTCGAAGGAGTATCATCATTTCTGCCATTACCTTGGTAAACACCCTCGGTGCCGTGGACAGTCCAAACGGCAGTGTTTGGAATTGGTAATGGCAATCCTGTACCACAAATCTGAGGTACTCCTGGTGAGGAAGGTAAATTGGGACATGCAAGTAAGCATCCTTGATGTCCAGGGATACCATGTAATCCCCCTCGTCCAGGCTTGCAATAACCGCCCTGAGCGATTCCATCTTGAACTTGAACTTTTTTATGTATGTGTTCAAGGATTTCAAATTTAAAATGGGTCTCACCGAACCGTCCGGTTTCGGTACCACAAACAGTGTGGATTAGTAACCCCGTCCTTGTTGAAGTAGGGGTACTTTTACTATCACCTGCTGTGAACACAGCTTGTGAATTGCCTCTAGTACAGCCTCCCTGCTCGAGGGAATTGTCGGTAAGGCCGATTTGAGGAAACGGCGGGGGGGAGTCGCCTCGAATTCCAGCTTGTACCCCTGAGATACTATTTGAAGGATCCAGGGATCCACCCGTGAGCGAACCCACTGATCGCTGAAATTTTTGAGGCGGCCCCCCACCGTACCTGGCTCCGCCTGTGGAGCCCCACCGTCATGCGGCGGATTTGGAAGAAGCGGGGGAGGACTTTTGTTCCTGGGAACCTGCTGCGTGGTGCAGCTTTTTTCCCCTTCCTCTGCCTCCAGACAGAAAGGACCCGCCTTTTCCACGCCTGTTTTTCTGGGGTCGAAAGGACTGCACCTGATAGTGCGGCGCTTTCTTAGGCTGTGAGGGGACATGGGGTAAAAATGCTGACTTCCCAGCTGTTGCTGTGGAAACAAGGTCTGAGAGACCATCCCCGAATAACTCCTCACCCTTATAAGGCAAAACTTCCATGTGCCTTTTAGAATCTGCATCCCCTGTCCACTGCCGAGTCCATAAACCTCTCCTAGCAGAAATGGACAATGCACTTATTCTAGATGCCAGCCGGCAGATCTCCCTCTGTGCATCTCTCATGTACAAGACTGAGTCTTTTATATGCTCTACGGTTAGCAATATAGTGTCCCTGTCTAGGGTGTCAATATTTTCTGACAGGGAATCTGACCAAGCAGCAGCAGCAGCACTGCACATCCACGCTGAAGCAATAGCTGGTCTCAGTATAACACCAGTGTGTGTATATATAGACTTTAGGATAGCCTCCTGCTTTCTATCAGCAGGTTCCTTTAGGGCGGCCGTATCCGGAGACGGTAGTGCCACCTTTTAGATAAACATGTGAGCGCTTTATCCACCCTATGGGGAGTTTCCCAACGTGACCTATCCTCTGGCGAGAAAGGAAACGCCATTAGTAATTTTTTTGAAATCACCAATTTCTTATCAGGGAAAGCCCACGCTTCTTCACACACATCATTTAATTCTTCAGATGGGGGAAAAACTATTGGTAGTTTTTTCTCCCCAAACATAATACCCTTTTTTGAGGTACCTGGGTTTATATCAGAAAGGTGTAAAACCTCTTTCATTGCTTCAATCATGCCACGAATGGCCCTTGTGGACATTAAATTTGACTCATCGTCGTCGACACTGGTATCAGTATCCGTGTCGACATCTGTGTCTGCCATCTGAGGTAGTGGGCGTTTTAGAGCCCCTGATGGCCTTTGAATTGCCTGGGCAGGCACGAGCTGAGAAGCCGGCTGTCCCGCATTTGGCATGTCGTCAAATTTTTTATGTAAGGAGTCGACACTTGCACGTAATTCCTTCCATAAGTCCATCCACTCAGGTGTCTGCCCCGCAGGGGGTGACATCACATTTATAGGCATCTGCTCCGCCTCCACATAAGTCTCCTCATCAAACATGTCGACACAGCCGTACCGACACACCGCACACGCACACACACACAGGGAATGCTCTTAAAGGAGACAGGACCCCACAAAAGCCCTTTGGGGAGACAGAGAGAGAGTATGCCAGCACACACCAGAGCGCTATATAATGCAGGGACTAACTGAATTATGTCCCCTATAGCGGCTATAATATTTACTGCGCCTCAAATCTGTGCCCCCCTCTCTTTTTTACCCTTTCTGTAGTGTAGACTGCAGGGGAGAGTCAGGGAGCTTCCTTCCAGCGGAACTGTGAGGGAATAATGGCGCCAGTGTGCTGAGGGAGATGGCTCCGCCCCTTTTTCGGCTGACTTTTCTCCCGCTTTTTTCTGTATTCTGGCAGGGGTAATTACCACATATATAGCCTCTGGGGCTATATATTGTGGTTATTTTGCCAGCCAAGGTGATATTATTGCTGCTTAAAATCCTGTTTTACTCATACGTCCTAGAGGATGCTGGGGTCACCATTAGAACCATGGGGTTATACGAAAGCTCTAGAACGGGCAGGAGAGTGTGAATGACTCTGCAGCACCGATTGACCGAACTTAAGGTCTTCATCGGCTAAGGTGTCAAACTTTTAGAACTTTGCAAAAGTGTTTGACCCCGACCAAGTAGCTGCTCGGCAAAGTTGCAATGCCGAGACCCCCCAAGCAGCCGCCCAGGACGAGCCCACCTTCCTAGTGGAATGGGCCTTCACTGATGCCGGTAACGGCAGTCCAGCCGTGGAATGGCCCTGGTGAATCGTGTTACAGATCCAGCGCGCAATGGTCTGCTTGGAAGCAGGACACCCAACCTTGTTGGGAGCATACAGGACAAACAGAGCCTCTGTTTTCCTAATCTGAGCCGTTCTGGCGACATACATCTTCAAAGCTCTGACCACATCCAGAGATTATGATTCAACGATGGCGTCAGTAGCCACAGGTACCACGATAGGTTGGTTTATGTGGAAAGAGGAAACCACCTTCGGTAAAAATTGCTGACGTGTCCTCAACTCAGCTCTATCTTCATGGAAGATCAAATAAGGGCCCTTGTGAGACAAGGCCGCTAACTCAGACACCCGCCTTGCAGATGCCAAGGCAAACAGGATGACCACTTTCCAAGTGAGGAATTTCAACTCCACCTTCCACAAAGGTTCAAACCAATGTGATTGAAGGAACTGCAACACTACATTAAAAGGTCCCAAGGTGCCACCGGAGGTACAAATGGAGGTTGGATGTGCAACACTCCTTTCACAAAAACCTGAACTTCTGGAAGGAAGGCCAATTGTTTCTGAAAGAAAACCGATAAGGCTGAAATCTGTACCTTAATTGAGCCTAATTTTAGGCCAGCATCCACACCTGCTTGTAGAAAATGGAGAAAACGCCCCAGGCGAAGCTCTTCTGTAGGAGCCCCTTTGGCTTCACACCAAGAGATATATTTTCTCCAAATACGGTGGTAATGTTTAGCCGTTACCCCTTTTCTGGCCTGAATAAGTGTGGGAATGACTTCACTGGGAATACCCTTACGGGTTAGGATTCTGCGTTCATCCGCCATGCCATCAAACGCAGCCGCGGTAAGTCCTGATACACGCACGGCCCCTGTCGTAACAGGTCCTCGCGCAGGGGAGGGGCCAGGGATCTCCTATGAGTAATTCCTGAAGATCTGGATATCAAGCCCTACTTAGCCAGTCTGGAACAATGACGATCGCCCTGATCTTTGTTCTTCTTATGATCTTTAGACCTTTCGGAATTAGAGGAAGTGGAGGGAATACATACACCAACAAACACCCACGGTGTCACCAGTGCATCCACTGCTATTGCTTGAGGGTCCCTTGACCTGGAACAATATCTCTGAAGCTTCTTGTTGAGACGAGATGCCATCATGTCTATTTGAGGAACACCCCAACGACTTATCTCTGCGAAGACTTCTTGGTGGAGGCCCCACTCTCCTGGATGGAGATAGTGTCTGCTGAGGAAGTCTGCTTCCCAGTTGTCCACTCCTGGAATGAATATCGCTGACAGAGCTCTTATATGTTTTTCCGCCCAGCGGAAAATCCTTGTGGCTTCTGCCATTGCCACTCTGCTTTTCGTTCCGCTCTGACTGTTTATGTACGCTACTGCTGTTACATTGTCTGACTGGATCAGTACCGGCAGATCTCGAAGAAGATGTTCCGCTTGTAGGAGGCCGTTGTAAATGGCCCTTAACTCCAGAACATTTATGTGGAGACAAGTTTCCTAACTTGACCATCTTCCTTTGGAAGCTTTCTCCCAGTGTGACTGCCCCCCAACCTCGGAGGCTTGCATCCGTAGTCACCAGGATCCAATCCTGTATCCCGAACCTGCGCCCCTATAGGAGGTGAGAGCTGTGCAGCCACCACAGGAGCGATATCCTGGCCTTGGACGACAGGATTATTCTCTGGTGCATGTGTAGATGGGACCCGGACCACTTGTCCAACAGGTCCCACTGAAACACTCTGGCATGGAACCTGCCAAACTGAATGGCCTCGTAGGCCACAACCATCTTCCCCAGCAACCGAATGCATTGATGGATTGACACTCTTGCTAGTTTTAGAATTTGTTTGACCTGACTGAAGTTCCAGCGCCTTTTCCACAGGAATAAAGACTCTCTGTAGTTCCGTGTCCAATATCATTCCCAAAAATGACAACCGCGTCGTCTGAATCAACTGTGATTTTGGCAAGTTTAGGAGCCAACCATGTTGCTGGAGAACAGTCATGGAGAGTGCAACGTTTTGGACCAACTGGTCCCTGGAACTCGCTTTATCAGGAGATCGTCCAAGTATGGGATAATCGTGACTCCTTGTTTGCAAAGGAGAACCATCATCTCTGCCATCACTTGGTGAAAATCCTCGGAACCATGGAAAGACCAAACGGCAATGTTTGAAATTGGTAATGACAATCCTGAATTGCGAATCTCAGGTAAGCCTGATGCGGAGGATAAATGGGAACATGTAAGTAGGCATCTTCTATGTCCACCGACACCATATATTCCCCTTCCTCCAGACTGGAAATCACTGCTCTGAGAGACTCTATCTTGAATTTGAATCTCTTTAGGTAGAAATTCAGGGATTTCCGGTTTAGGATCGGTCTGACTGAGCCGTCCGGCTTCAGGACTACAAACAGGCTCGAATAAAACCCTTCTCCCTGTTGTGACTGGGGAACCCTGATGATAAATAAGATTTTAAACCTACCGGTAAATCTATTTCTCCTAGTCCCTAGAGGATGCTGGGGACTCCATAAGGACCATGGGGTATAGACGGGCTCCGCAGGAGAAAGGGCACCTAAAAAGAACTTTGACTATGGGGGTGCACTGGCTCCTCCCTTTATGCCCCTCCTCCAGACCTCAGTTAGAGAACTGTGCCCAGAGGAGATGAACAATACAAGGCAGGATTTAGCAATCCAAGGGCAAGATTCATACCAGCCCACACCAATCATACCATGTAACCTGGAACATACATAACCAGTTAACAGTATGAACAAACTACAGTAACAGTCCAAGACCGATGTCAACTGTAACATAACCCTTATGTAAGCAACAACTATATACAAGTCTTGCAGAGTTTCCGCACTGGGACGGGCGCCCAGCATCCTCTACGGACTAGGAGAAATAGATTTACCGGTAGGTTTAAAATCTTATTTTCTCTTACGTCCTAGAGGATGCTGGGGACTCCGTAAGGACCATGGGGTTTATACCAAAGCATCCAATCGGGCGGGAGAGTGCGTATGACTCTGCAGCACCGACTGAGCAAACGCTAGGTCCTCATCAGCCAGGGTATCAAACCTGTAGAATTTAGCAAAGTGTTTGACCCCGACCAAGTCGCCGCTCGGCAAAGTTGTAATGCCGAGACGCCTCGGGCAGCCGCCCAAGAAGAGCCCACCTTCCTAGTGGAATGGGCCTTAACCGAATTTGGTACCGGCAATCCAGCCGTAGAGTGAGCCTGCTGAATCGTATTACAGATCCAGCGAGCAATAGTCTGCCTCGAAGCAGGAGCGCCAATCTTATTGGCCGCATACAGGATAAACAGAGCCTCTGTTTTCCTAATTCTAGCCGTACTGGCAACATAAATTTTTAAGGCCCTGACTACGTCCAGGGATCTGGAATCCTCCAGGTCACTTGTAGCCACAGGCACCACAATAGGTTGATTCATATGGAAAGAAGAAACCACTTTAGGCAAAAAATTGCGGACGTGTCCTCAATTCAGCTCGATCCACATGAAAAATCAAGTAGGGGCTCTTGTGTGACAAAGCCGCCAATTTTAATGCTAAGGCCAACAACATGACCACCTTCCAGGTTAGAAATTTCAACTCAACCTTGTTAAGTGGTTCAAACCAGTGTGATTTTAGGAACTGCAACACCACGTTCAGGTCCCATGGTGCCACTGGAGGCACAAAAGGGGGCTGGATGTGCAGCACTCCCTTTACAAACGTCTGGACTTCTGGAAGAGAAGCCAATTCCTTCTAAAAGAAAATCGAGAGGGCCGAAATCTGTACCTTAACAGAGCCTAATTTCAGGCCCATATCCACTCCTGTCTGTAGGAAGTGGAGAAGACGACCCAGATGAAAATCTTCCGTAGGTGCATTCTTGGTCTCACACCAAGACACATACTTTCGCCAGATACGGTGATGTTTTATCGTCACCTCCTTCCTAGCCTTTATTAACGTAGGGATGACCTCTTCCGGAATCCCCTTTTTCGCTAGGATTCGGCGTTCAACCGCCATGCCATCAAACGTAACCGCGGTAAGTCTTGAAATACACAGGGCCCCTGCTGCAACAGGTCTTCCCTCAGAGGAAGAGGCCAGGGATCTCCTGTGAGCATCTCTTGTAGATCCGAGTACCAGGCCCTTCGAGGCCAGTCTGGGACAACGAGTATCGTTCGTACTCTTCTTCGTCTTATGATCCTCAACACTTTTGTGATGAGAGGAAGAGGAGGAAACACGTAGACCGATTTGAACACCCACGGTGTTACCAGAGCGTCCACTGCTATTGCCTGAGGGTCCCGAGACCTGGCGCAGTACCTCTGAAGTTTTTTGTTGAGGCGTGACGCCATCATGTCTATTTGAGGAGTTCCCCAAAGACGTGTTATGTCTGTAAAGACTTCTTGATGAAGTCCCCACTCTCCTGGATGGAGATAGTGTCTGCTGAGGAAGTCTGCTTCCCAGTTGTCCACTCCCGGAATGAAGACAGCTGACAGAGCGCTTACATGATTCTCCGCCCAGCGAAGGATCCTTGTGGCTTCTGCCATCGCGACTCTGCTTTTTGTCCCGCCTTGGCGGTTCACATGAGCCACTGCTGTGACATTGTCTGATTGAATCAGAACCGGTAGGTTTCGAAGAAAACTCTCCGCTTGTCGAAGGCCGTTGTAAATGGCCCTGAGTTCCAACACATTGATGTGTAGACAGGACTCCTGGTCTGACAAAAGACCCTGAAATTTTTTTCCCCTGTGTGACCGCTCTCCATCCTCGGAGGCTCGTGTCCGTGGTAACCAGGATCCAATCCTGAATTCCGTACCTGCGACCCTCCAGGAGGTGAGCACTTTGCAACCACCACAGGAGGGACACTCTGGTCCCTGGGGACAGAGTTATTTTCCGATGTAAGTGCAGATGGGACCCAGACCACTTGTCCAGAAGGTCCCATTGAAAAGTCCTTGCATGGAACCTGCCGAAGGGAATGGCCTCGTAGGCCGCCACCATTTTCCCCAGAACTCGAGTGCATTGGTGAACTGACACCCCTTTCGGTTTTAGCAGGTCTCTGACCATGTTCTGTATGTCTTGGGCTCTCTCTATTGGGAGGAAGACCTTCATTTGTTCCGTATCCAGTATCATACCTAGGAACGGTAGTCGAGTTGTCGGAATCAACTGTGACTTAGGTAGATTTAGAATCCAATCGTGTTGCTGGAGCACTCTCAACGAGAGCGCTACACTGTTCAGCAATTTCTCCCTTGATCTCGCTTTTATCAGGAGATCGTCCAAGTATGGGATAATTGTGACTCCATGCTTGCGTGGGTTTTGGAGCAGCCGGGGAGGACTTTGGTTCCTGGGCACCTGCCGAAGCAGGTGCTCTCTTGCCTCTGCCCTTACCTCTGGCGAGGAAAGAGGATCCCCGACCTCTTTTGGACTTGTGCGACCGAAAGGACTGCATCTGATAGGGTGTTACTTTCTTTTGCTGTTGGGGAATATATGGTAAAAAATTTGATTTACCTGCTGTGGCTGTGGAAACCAGGTCCGTCAGCCCATCCCCAAACAATACATCACCCTTGTAGGGTAGTACTTCCATATGTTTCTTGGAAGACAGATTATCGGACGTAAAAGTGGGCGAAAACCTGGGATCCAGTGATCATCAAGCAGTATGGTTCAGCATTAAGACAGAGACTGACTCGTCCCATACAAAAACAAAGGTGTTGGATTTTAGGAAGGCTGATTTTGTAGGGATGGGAAAATGTGTAAGCGATTCTTTGGCAGAGTGGAGGAACTTGGAAACAGTGCAGGAGAGGTGGGAAACATTAAAATGTGCAATATTGAAGGCAACAGACCTTTGTATCAAAACTGTTAGGAAAAACACAAGGAAAAGGAAGCCAGTGTGGTTTGCAAAAGAAGTAGCAAATATTGTGAGAGCAAAAAAGATGGCTTTTAGGAAATATAAGCAGACACAAAATAATGAAGACAAAAAGATATATCTTGTTAGACAGAAGGAGACAAAGAAGGTAATCAGATGTGCAAAGGCACAAGCTGAGGAGAAAATGGCCCAGTCAGTGGGTAAAGGAGGCAAAACTTTTTTTAGGTATATAAGCGAAAGGAGAAAAACAAAAAGGCGGAATTATAAAACTAAAGACAGACACTGGGAGTCTTGTTGAAGGAGACAATTTAATAGCAGATCATATTAATGATTATTTTTGCTCAGTATTTACTACTGAAAGAGAGGGGAAGGGGCCACAGTTAAGTTGCAGGAATATTCAGGAAAATGAAACAAGTACATTTACAGAGGAGAAGGTCCTAACAGAACTCTCAAAGCTGAAAGTGGACAAATCTATGGGGCCAGATGGGATACATCCAAGGATACTAAAAGAACTTAAAGAAGTGCTGGTAGCACCATTGACAGAATTATTCAACCAGTCATTAGCTACAGGAGTAATTCCAGGGGACTGGAAAAGAACAAACGTAGTCCCACTACACAAAAGTGGAAGCAAGGAAGAGGCAAACAACTACAGACCAGTGAGTCTTACATCAGTAGTAGGGAAATTGATGGAAACACTCTTAAAAGAAAGAGTTGTAGATTATCTTAAATCCGGCAATTTACTGGATCCCAAACAGCATGGATTCACTGGGGGGAGATCATGTCAAACAAATCTTATTGACTTTTTTTGATTGTGTGACTAAAGTGATGGATAAAGGTGGAGCCATGGATATAGCTTATCTAGACTTTAGTAAGGCTTTTGACACAGTTCCACTTCGCAGACTGCTAAATAAACTTGAAAGTTTGGGATTGGATATTAGGATTATTGAATGGATAAGATCCTGGTTGAAGGATAGAAAACAGAGAGTTGTGGTAAATGGAGTGCATTCACAGGAGGGAAATGTTACCAGTGGAGTACCCTAGGGATCTGTACTTGGACCAGTGCTTTTTAATATCTTTATTGGTGACATTGCAAATGGCATTAAAGGGAAAGTATGCCTTTTTGCAGATGACACAAAGGTATGCAACAGGGTAGACACACCAGGTGGGGTAAAACAAATGATTGAGGATCTAGGTAGACTAGAGGAATGGTCAAGAGTCTGGCAATTACAGTTTAATGCCAAAAAATGCAAAATCATGCACTTGGGTCTCAAAAATCCTAAAGCTAAATACAGTATTAATGGCACTATACTGGAAACTACTGAGGAGGAAAGGGATCTAGGAGTCACTATTTCAGATGACTTAAAGGCAGGTAAGCAATGTAACAAGGCAATGAGGAAGGCTAGTCAGATGCTTGGCTGCATTGGGAGAGGAATCAGCAGCAGAAAGAAAGAAGTAATAATGCCACTGTATAGGTCATTGGTACAGCCTCATCTAGAATACTGTATTCAGTTCTGGAGGCCATATCTTCAAAAGGATATTAATACATTAGAAACTGTACAAAGGAGGGCAACTAAAATGGTGCATGGCCTACATCACAAAACATACCCAGAAAGACTAAGAAATCTCAATATGTATAGTTTGGAGCAGAGAAGGGAAAGGGGGGACATGATAGAAACGTTCAAATATATCAAGGGTTTTAACAAAGTCCATGAGGGACATGAGGACATGCACTGAGACTGGAGGGGGGGAGGTTTAGGGGAAATTTGCGGAAAAATTATTTCACAGAAAGGGTAGTGGACAAGTGGAACAGCCTCCCATCAGAGGTGGTAGAGGCTAAGACAGTAGAGCAATTTAAACATGCATGGGATAGACATAAGGATATCCTTACAAAGAAATAAGGATCAAATAAGGTTAGAGATAAAAATAATCTAAAAAAAAAAAAAAAAAAGGGGCAGACTAGATGGGCCAAGTGGTTCTTATCTGCCGACAAATTCTATGTTTCTAATCCGCATCACCCGTCCATTGGCGAGTCCATAAGGATCTTCTCGCTGAGACAGACATGGCATTGGCCCTAGAAGCTAGCAATCCAATGTCCCATTGAGCATCCCTCATAAAGAAGACTGCGTCTTTAATATGGGCTAGAGTTAGGAATATAGTATCCTTATCCATAGTATCAAATTGATCTGTCAGCTCATCTGTCCAAGCTGCAATTGCGCTACACACCCATACCGACGCAATTGTCCGTCTTAGCACAGCAATTGTCCGACTTAGCACAGTCCGTCTTAGCACAGCACAGCGTATGAGAATAAATACACTTTAAGGTAGTTTCTTGCCTGCGATCTGCAGGGTCCTTAAGGGCCGCTGTGTCAGGAGACGGTAGCGCCACTTTCTTGGACAAGCGCGTCAGGGCTTTGTCCACAGTGGGGGGCGATTCCCAAATCTCCCTGTCCTGCTTAGGGAAAGGGTATGCCATATAAATTCTTTTGGGGATCTGCGGTCTCTTATCCGGAGTCTCCTAAGCTTTTCCAAAGAATTCATTTAATTCATGAGATGTGGGAAAGTTAATAATCTGTTTCTTTTCCTTAAACATGTGTACCCTTGTGTCAGGGACCGAGGGTTCATCCACAATATGCAACACATCCCTTATTGCCACAATCATACACTGAATGGTGTTAGTCACCCTAGGGTGCAATTTTACTTCGTCATAGTCGACACTGGAATCAGAATCTATGTCGGTAGTAGTGTCTTGTGTTAAGGGACGCTTTTGAGACCCTGACGGGCCCTGTGAGTCGGTCCAATCTGAGGATTGACCCTCTGATGTCCCCCCTAATTCAGCCTTATCAAGCCTTTTATGTAAAGATGCCACACTTGCATTCAACATATGCCACATGTCCATCCAATCTGGAGTCTGCACAACCGACGGGGACACACTACTCATTTGCTCCACCTCCTCCTTGGAAAAGCCTTCCGCTTCAGACATGTCGACACCACGTACCGACACCCCACACACACACAGGGATTAACCTATAAGGGGACAAAACCCCAACCAGGCCCTTAGGAGAGACAGAGAGAGAGTATGCCAGCACACACCCAGCGCTTAATAACACTGGAAAAATATGACCAGACAGTGTGTGTGTGTGTGTGTGTGTGTATGTATATATATATATATATATATATATATATATATATATATATATATATATATATATATATATATATATATATATATATATATATATACACACACATATACACATACACACACACATATACCAGATTCCCACTCACTGCGCTCAAAATGCCCCCCTCCTCTTTTTTCCAGCCTGAATGTTCAGCAGGGGAGAGACCAGGGAGCCAGCGTTTTCCTCATGCAGCTTCTGTGGAGAAAATGGCGCCGTTAGTGCTGGGGATCAAGCTCCGCCCACTCGACGGCGGGCTTCGGTCCCGGTGATTTTTTAATAGAAAATGGCGGGGGATCGTAGAATTACTACCCAGCAGCCTAATCTACCTTGTCAGTGCCCAAATGTGAGGTTTATTGCTGCCCAGGGCGCCGCGCCCCCCCCTGCGCCCTGCACCCTTCAGTGCTGCTCTGTGTGTGTGTGTGTGTGTGTGTGTGTGTGTGTGACTGGGAGCAATGGCGCGCAGCTTACCGCTACGCGCCTTACCTCATGAAGATCTGAAGTCTTCTGCCTTCTCATACTCACCCGGCTTCTATCTTCGGCATCTGTAAGGGGGGTCGGCGGCGCGGCTCCGGGACGAACCCCAGGTGAGACCTGTGTTCCGACTCCCTCTGGAGCTAATGGTGTCCAGTAGCCTTAGAAGCAGTGCCCAACTTGACAAGCCAGTTCTGCTTCTCTCTCCTCGGTCCCACGATGCAGGGAGCCTGTTGCCAACAGGACTCCCTGAAAATAAAAAAACCTAACAAAATTTTTTCCACAGAAAACTCTGGAGAGCTCTCTGCAGTGCACCCATTCTCCTCTGGGCACAAGATCTAACTGAGGTCTGGAGGAGGGGCATAGAGGGAGGAGCCAGTGCACACCCATAGTCAAGTTCTTTTTAGGTGCCCTATCTCCTGCGGAGCCCGTCTATACCCCATGGTCCTTACGGAGTCCCCAGCATCCTCTAGGACGTAAGAGAAACCTGATTTAAACACAAATTTTGTATTGCGTCGCAAACTACCTCCCTGTCGGGAAGAGAAACTAGTAAGGCCGATTTGAAAAAAAAAAAACAGCGAGGAGGGGCGTCTTGAAACTCCAGCTTGCACTCTTGGGATACTATTTGTAATATCCAAGGGTCTAGGTTCGAACGAACCCAAAACCGACTGAAGAGTTTCATACGGGCCCCCACCGGTGCGGACTCCCGCATAGGAGTCCCAACGTCATGCGGTGGAGGTGGCAGAAACCTGGGAGGACTTCTTCTCCTTGGAGCCTGACAAGGCTGGAGATCTTTTACCTCTTCCCCTTCCTCTAGTAGCAAGGAAGGAAGAACCCCGGCCCTTTCTAAATTTATTTGGCCGAAAGGACCGCTTCTGATAATGGTGCGTTTTCTTTTGTTGTGGAGGAACATAAGGTAAAAAGGATGACTTACCCGCGGTAGCCGTAGACACCAAATCATCAAGGCCATCTCCAAATAAGGACATACCTTTATATGGTAAAGCTTCCATACTTTTCTTGGAGTCAGCATCAGCATTCCATTGGTGAATCCACAACGCACGCCTAGCTGAGACAGACATGACATTGGCCTTTGATCCCAAAAGGCCAATATCCCTTGCAGCTTCCTTTAGCTATGCTGCGGCGTCCCTATGACCTAGAGTCAAGAGCACGCTATCCCTATCTAGGGTATCTATATCAGATGACAAGCTATCTGCCCATTTTTCGATTGCACTACTCACCCACGCAGATGCAATGGCAGGTCTGAGTAGCGTACCCGTGGTGACATAAATGGATTTCAATGTATTTTCATGCCTACGATCCACAGGATCCTTAAGGGCTGCTGTGTCCGGGGACGGAAGAGCCACCATTTTGGACAGCCGTGATAGAGCTTTGTCCACAATGGGGGGGGGACGGACTCCCATTTTTCCCTATCCCCAGAGGGAAACTGATATGCCACCTGAATCCTTTTGGGAATCCGAAACTTTGTCAGGACTCTCCCAAACCGTATCAAATAGAGCGTTCAGTTCATGAGAGGGAGGAAACGTTACCTCAGGCTTCTTTCCCTTAAACATACAGACCCTTTTGTCAGGAACAGCAGGGTCCTCCGAGATCTGTAATACGTCTGTTATCGCCACAATCATGTACCGAATGCTCTTTGCCAATTTTGGATCTAATCTGGCAACACTATAGTAGACACTGGAGTTAAGAGTCCGTGTCGGTATCAGTGTCTGCCAACTGGGCAAACGATCTTTTTTATGACCCCGAAGGGGTCTGGACTTGCAACAACGCATCCTCCACAGATCTCTTCCATGCCTGGTTCTGAGACTCAGATTTATCCAATCTTACTAATAAGAGCCACATTTGCATTCAAGGCATTCAACACATTAACCCAATCAGGAGTCGGCCGTGCCGACAGGGTCACTCCCACAGCCGTGTGTCCCCCCAACACAGTCTCCTCCTGGGAAGAGCACTCCGCCTCAGACATGCCGACACACGTGTACCCAACACTCACAGACACACTGGGCATATAGGGGACAGACCCACAGTAAAGTCTGGCAGGGAGTTTGCCAGCTCACAACCCAGCGCTTCACCAACGGTTCTGAAACCCAAATTAATGCCTCAGACCTGCAGCGCTATAATAATAATATGCACCAAAATTACTGTGCCCCCCCCCCCCCCGTTTTGCAGCCTGTTACTTGTACAGCAGTGTGAGGAAGGACCAGCGTCTCTGCAGCCTGTGTAGAGAAAATGGCGCTGAGCTGGGTGAGCTGAGAGGTCTAAGCCGCAATGGCGCGCTTCAGACCCGCGTTTTTTCAGTAAATGTTTATACTGGCGGGGGTAGGACAGTGTCTCCGCACCTATGTCCCCTCTTGCCAGTCTGTTTTGAGAGATAGATAGATATGCCCGAGGAGACGACAAACTTTGAGAGAAGGAATTACACAGATAGTGGCGAGATTCATACCAGCTCACACAACATGCAAATCCGGCCAACATGCCGGAAAAAAACTCAGCAACAGCTGAAAACCTTAACGCAGAACTTACTTAGGAACCAGGCAGAACTGAACTATAAAACCAAAGCAAGAAAACGCAGCGCTGGGCGGGCGCCCAGCATCCTCTACGGACTACGAGAAAAGGATTTACCGGTAGGTAACCAAAATCCTATTTTCTCTTACGTCCTAGAGGATGCTGGGGTCCATATTAGTACCATGGGGATGTACCAAAGCTCCCAGTACGGGAGGGAGAGCGCGGACGCTCCTGCAACACTGCTTGACCAAACTTGAGGTCATCAGAGGCCAAAAGTATCGAACTTGTAAAACTTGGCAAACGTGTTCGACCCAGACCAAGTAGCTGCTCGGCAGAGTTGTACCGCCGAGACAACCCGGGCAGCCGTCCAGGAAGAGCCCACTTTACGAGTAGAGTGGGCCTTTACAGATTTCAGACACGGCAATCCTGCCGTGGAATAGGCATGCTGGATAGTGAACCTGATCCAGCGCGAAATCGACTGCTTAGAAGCAGGACATCCAATTTTCTTGGGATCATAGAGAACAAACAGTCACTTTTCCTATGATGAGCCATCCTCTTCACGTCAATCTTCAAAGTCCTCACTACATCCAAGGCACTTGAAGCAATTGAGGAGTCAGTAGCCACTGGCACCACAATAGGTTGGTTGATATGGAAAGCCGACACAACCTTAGGCAGGAACTGTGGACGAGTTCCGCCCTGTCCTCATGGAAGATCAGATAGGGCTTTTACAAGATAAAGCCCCCAATTCAGACACGCGTCATGCAGAAGCCAAGGCCTACAAAGTGACCGCCTTCCACGTGAGAAACTTGAGATCGGCCTCCTGTAGAGGCTCAAACCAAGCAGATTGCAGGAACTGCAACACCACATCAAGATCCCATGGTGCCGTAGGCGCCAAAAAGGGAGGCTGGATGTGCAGAACCCCTTTCAAAAAGGTCTGAACCTCAGGAAGAACAGCCAATTGTTTTTGGAAGAAGATGGACAAAGCAGAGATCTGGACCTTAATGGAGCCCAATCTGTCCCATATCCACCCCTGCTTGCAGGAAAAGGAGAAAACGTCCACAAGTTGAAACTCCACCGCCGGAAACTTCTTGGCCTCACACCAAGAAACATTTCTTCCAAAGGCGATGGTAATGTTTAGACGTTACCCCCTTCCTGGCCTGTATCAGGGTAGAAATGACCTCACTCGGGATACCTTTCCGAGCCAAGATCTGGCGTTCAACCGCCATGCCGTCAAGCGTAGCCACGGTAAGTCTTGATAAGCGAACGGCCCCTGCAGGAGCAGATCCTCCCGAAGAGGTAAAGGCCGTGGATCTTCCAGCAGAAGTTCCAGCAGATCCGCGTACCAAGCCCTCCTTGACCAGTCCGGAGCAATGAGGATTGCTAGAACCCTTGTTCTTCTCACGAGCTGAAGAACCCTTGGTATCAGAGGAAGTGGAGGGAACACATACACTGACTTGAACACCCACGGTGTTACCAGTGCATCCACCGCCGCTGCCTGTGGTTCTCTTGACCTGGAAAAGAATCTCCGTAGCTTCTTGTTGAGGCGGGAGGCCATCATGTCTATGTGAGGAACCCCCCCAGCAACAGATTACCTCCTCGAACACCTCCGGATGGAGGCCTCACTCCCAGTTGTCTACACCCGGAATGAAGATTGCCGACATCGCCACCGCGTGCCTTTCTGCCCAGATGAGCATTTTTGACACCTGACATGGCAGCCCTTCTCTTCATACCGCCTGGTCAGTTTATGTAGGCCACTGTGGTCACATTGTCCGACTGCACCTGAACAGCCCGATCCTGTAGAAGGTGTGCTGCTTGCAGAAGGGCGTTGTACATGGCCCCGAGTTCCAGGATGTTTATTGGGAGGAGTGATTCTTGATCCGACCATCGTCCCTGAAAAGTTTCCCCCAGAGCGACTGCTCCCCAACCTCTTAGACTTGCATCTGTGGTTAAAAGGATCCAATCCTGAATTCCGAACCTTCGAACTTCCAGAAGGTGCGGAAGTTGCAGCCACCAGAGGAGTGAAATCCTGGCTTTCGAAGACAGGCGTATCCTCTTGTGCATGTGTAGGTGAGAGCCCGACCACTGGTCCAAGAGGTCCAGCTGAAAAGGTTGAGCATGAAACCTGCCATACTGCAGAGCCTCGTAGGCGGCAACCATCTTCCCCAGAAGTCGTATGCATTGATGAACAGATACCCGTGTAGGCTTTAGGACATCCCGGACCATTGTTTGAATCACCAACGCTTTCTCCACCGGGAGAAATACCCTCTGCACTTCCGTGTCGAGGATCATTCCCAGGAAAGACAGCCACCTTGTCGGCTCCAGATGAGACTTTGGAAGGTTCAGGATCCAACCGTGCTTCCTGAGCAGCTGTGTCGTGAGCGCGATGGACCGCAACAACCTCTCCCTGGACGATGCCTTGATCAGGAGATAGTCCAGATATGAAATTATGTTCACCCCGTTTGCGGAGAACCATCATGGGTTCAAAGACTACGTTTAGAATAGGTCGTACCGAACCATCCGGTTTTGGTACCACAAAAAGGTTCGACTAATAACCCTTGTTCCACTGCTGAAGTGGGACCGGAACAATGACCTCTGACACCACCAATTTTCTGATAGCCTCCAGAAGAATTGTCCTGTCTGCCAGCAGGGCTGGCAAGCCTGACTTGAAGAGACGGTGAGGCGGGGGATCTTGAAACTCCAGTCTGTAACCTCTGGACACTATATCCAGGACCCAGGGGTCCAGACCCGACGACACCCAGACGTGGCTTAACTGCCGGAGTCTTGCCCCCACCTGACCCTCCTCCAGGCCTAGCTGTGCACAGTCATGCGGAGGACTTAGGGGTGTCAGAAGCGGGCTTCTGGGCCTGGGAACCTGCGGGAGCAGGATTCTTTCCTTTGGCACGACCACCTTTGAAGAAGGTGTTCGAAGGCTTATTCTTTCTAGGCCTCGCGGGCCGAAAGGACTGTGACGTGGTAGATGAAAAAGGCTTCTTCGTAGCCGGTGCAGCTGAGGGGAGAAAAGGAGACTTATCCGCGGTAGCCGTGGCAATCCACGCATCCAGCGCCTCCCCAAAGAGAGCCAGACCTTTGTATGGTGGGCCCTCTACACACTTCCTGGATTCCGCGTCCGCAGACCAGTTGCGCAGCCAGAGACCCCTGCGAGCCGAGACGGACATGGAGGAGATCCCTCAGCCATGGAACCCAGGTCTTTCATGGAATCCACCAGGAACCCTGCAGAATCCTTAATATTACGTAAAAATAAATCAACGTCACCTTTGTCCAGTGTAGTCAATTCCTCCCGCAGAGTGATTGACCACCTGGCAATAGCTTTAGCAATCCAAGCACAGGCTATAGTAGGCCGCAATATAGACCCTGAAGCCGTGTAAATGGATTTCAGCGTAGCATCCACCTTGCGATCTGCCAGGTCCTTTAATGCGGTAGATCCCAGGACCGGTAATACCACCTGTTTGGACAGCCTGGAGACAGAGGCGTCAGCTATCGGTGGGGACTCCCATCTCTTCCTATCTTCCTCTGGGAAGGGAAAAGCCACCAAGACTCTCTTGGGAATCTGGAATTTCTGTTCCGGAGTTTCCCAGGCCTTTTCAAAGATAGCATTTAATTCTTTGGATGCCGGGAAGGTGAGGGGGGGCTTCTTATCTGTAAAGAAGGCCTCCTCCACCTGTTCCGGAGCGGTGTCCGAAATGTGTAAAACATCCCCAACAGCCTCAATCATCAACTGCACCCCCTTGGCAAGTGATGCTGTCCCCCTCAACACATCCCCGTCACCGTCTGCAGTGTCAGAGCCGGTGTCCGTGTCATCCTGCATAATTGCAAGTGCACGTTTGTGAGAATGTACCGCAGGGGACTCCGAGGAGGCAGTATCAGACCATACAACCATAGAAGACAGGAGGACCTGAGTGGCATGCTCAGTCCTAGCAACCCTATCAGAAATCTGAGAAATAGTCCCCTCAGAGAGACTAACCATTCTGACTCTCTAGCTGGGATCTGTGCTAAAACAGTGCAATCCTGATTACATGGAATGGAGTTTTCCTGGGAAGACCAATCGTCTGCAGCATATGAAACCGTGTCCCTAGACATGTTGTCACACACCCTCAAACACCCCACAAACACACAGGGTACTGGGCAGACAGAGTTTCCTCCCCCAAGAATGGCAGAGAGACACAGAGATTGGAGCCAACCCACACACAGCGCTGTTAGAGTATAGGGAGACCCTAAACCAGTGCTGACTGTTTCCCTTAATAGGTGACACAGCCTTAAAACAGTCTCCTCCCCTCCCCCCCCCCCCCCCCCCCCAATAGCTGGAGTTGTTCAGGAGGGACCTGGCATCCACTGGCAGTGAGCTGCAGGCTCTAAAATGGCGCCGAACGCTGCTGGGTCCGCTCTGAGAAGCTCCGCCCCCTCAATGGCGCTGTGTTCCCGCTCAATGGAGATTATACTGGCCGGAGGAATTCATGCTGGCATGGATCCGTAGACCCCAACAGGCTGCTTGTGGTCAGTGTAGGGTCCAGAGCTGGCCCAGGGCGCCCCCCCCAGCACCGCACCGCTGAGCCTTCCAGAAGCGAGGTTAAGACTGCGATCCTACCCTCTAGCCGCCTTCTTTACACTCTCCCCCCGCTTGCTGAGGGGGGACAGTGACTCACTTGCCTATCTTCAGCTCCCTGAGGGGGTGGCGGCTGGCTGCCGGGGCGAGTGTTCCCCTGCGGCGAGGCGCGATCAGACCCCTCTGGAACTCAACGTCCAGTCAGCGGGGGCAGTGGCTCAAGACCCCACAGGGCGGACACTGCCCCTTCCCCCCCCCCTACCCCTCACGTCCAGTCAGCGGGGGCAGTGGCTCAAGACCCCACAGGGCGGACACTGCCCCCCCCTCCCCCTCAGTCCCACGCTGCAGGGAGGCCATCGCCAGCAGCCTCCCTGTAAAAAAACAAACTCTGAAATAAAGAAAAATAACTTTTCCTAAGAGAACTCTGTAGAGCTCCCCTAGCTGTGACCGGCTCCTCTGGGCACAGTTTCTAAACTGAGTCTGGTAGGAGGGGCATAGAGGGAGGAGCCAGCCCACACGGTTAAACTCTTAAAGTGCCAGTGGCTCCTAGTGGACCTGTCTATACCCCATGGTACTAATGTGGACCCCAGCATCCTCTAGGATGCAAGAGGAAAAAAAATCCCAACTCATTTAGGGCTAATTCTCACCTGTGTGCTGGGGAAACGGGTAACACACAGAAAGATGAATGCACACTTTAGTAACGGTTTAGGTCCCAGATTAAGCGGCAGTGTGAGATGGGGGGATTCTGTATATACATGTATAGCTAGAGTGGAGCAGACGGTGCAGTTACTATGGGGCCTCTGACCAAGTCCATATATTTGTCTACAAAGTCCCTAGAATTGCCCGCTAAGCAACTGGGTCTGGATGAGAAGTGAGATATCAGCGCCCATACAGCTGGCGGTCTCTCCCTCTCCATTACGAGCCTTAGGACAGTTATATCAGGTATGGTTCCCAAAGACTGGCGTATAGCGGAATTATTGCCAATATTCAAAAAGGGAAGTAAAGCTGAACCAGGTAATTATAGACCAGTTAGTCTTACATCTATAGTGGGGAAAGTATTGGAAGGTATTCAGAAGTTCCTTGAAGCAAATAAGGTCATTAAAAGGAACCACCATGGATTTGTGAAGGATAGATCACATCAAACAAACTTATGAAACAGTAAGTGCGAACCTCGAGCAGGGTAAAGAGGTGGATGTAATCTTTTTAGACTTTGCCAAAGCTTTCGACACTGTACCACACATGCGACTTATCTACAAGCTGGAAGAAATAGGGCTAGGAAGCACAATATGCACTTGGGTCAAAAATTGGTTAGACAATAGGGAGCAGCGCGTTGTGGTTAATGGATCTTTTTCAAATTGGACTGCAGTGCTAAGTGGTGTGCCGCAAGGCTCAGTATAAGGACCGCTATTGTTCAATATTTTCATTAACGACCTAACAGAAGGTCTAGAGAGCATGGTGTCAATTTTTGCAGACGATACCAAACTATGTAAGGTTATAAATACGGAGGGGGATGCTGAGTCGCTTCAGAATGACTTAGTTAAACTAGAAGCATGGGCAGCCAAACTGGAGAATGAGCTTCAATACAGACAAGTGTAAGGTAATGCACTTTGGTAACGAGAACAAAAATAACACCTACATACTAAATGGGGTAAAATTAGGGGATTCTGTACTGGAAAAGGACTTAGGTGTTCTCATAGATAGCAAACTAAGCAGCAGTACCCAAAGTAGGAGTGCAGCAAAGAAGGCTAATAAGATATTAGCACGCATAAAACGGGGAATTGATGCAAGGGACGAGAGTATTATACTCCCATTATATAAATCACTAGTGAGGTCACATCTCGAATACTGTGGACAAGTCTACAAAAAGGATATCCTGGAGCTAGAAAAGGTTCAGAGGCGGGCAACCAAACTAATTAAGGGCATGGAGACGCTGGAATACGAGGAAAGACTTGCAAGGCTAGGCATGTTTACACTGGAAAAGAGGAGACTAAGAGGGTACATGATCAACATCCACAAATATATAAGGGGTCAATACACAGAGCTCGGGAGGGACCTGCTTTCGGTAAGATCAGCACAGACGACACGTGGACACTCGCTTAGGTTAGAGGAGAGGAGATTCCGCACAATACGGCGTAAAGGCTTTTTCACGGTAAGGACGATACGTGTTTGGAATTCTCTGCCTGAGGGAGTTGTAATGGCCGACTCAGTCAACACCTTTAAGAATGGGTTAGATAAATTCCTAATGGATAAGGATATCCAGGGTTATGGTGCATAGTTATGCATTATAGTTACTATGAAAAGAGGAATAAAACACAACGGCTGACATCAGAATCAGTCAAAATTAGTCCAAAAATAATCCTGCATAGGAGACCACAAATAGGTTGAACTCTATGAACAAATTGTCTTTTTTCAACGTTAGATACTATGTTACTTTGTTAGGACTTGCTTCAGAGTGCTCTACGTAGAGATACTTACATTTTAGCAGCCTTTATACTCAATGCAGCAAATTGTAATACAGCGACGTCTTTGAAGGAGGTAGAGACCTTTGCTCCAGCGGCCCATAGATTATGACATCACCCGGAAATCATTCAAAAAGTGGTTTTAACTTGAACACAATGATAGTGACAAATCTCGCACGTATTAGTTCCGTACTCCTTTGTGTTCTTTGTGGCCACAAACACTTAAATGATTGAGTTTTATTATTTTTGTTCAGAAAATAATTTACATATTCCGCCCTGCCACTGGGCACTATACAAGTGGCACAAAGCTTAATACAAACATACATTATTTTTAAACCAGTAAAAATAAAAAATATAAAACGTACTCTTAAAAACTGTAATAAATAAGCCGACGCCCGGTGTTATTCCATTCAGAGTTCTCCATAAAAATGTAAAAGAAACAAAAAGAAAAAATACAAGACCGATCAATAACTAAAACGACGGGACGTGGAAGCGTCATACCTCCAGCCGGAACCTGGCTAGCAGCGACAGGTGATCGGAGGAGTTGGTCTCGTTAGGTAGGCCATTGAGGCTCCACAGATCTTGCTCGGTGAGAAGTAGCAGCCTCCCGAGGAGCTGCAGTCCGTTGCATGGAACACTGCTGCCTGGAAAGAGAAGACCTAAGACTTACCTACAGATCGGGCACAGCTGATGCGGGCAACGTCCGTCGGCATTGTTTAGAGCCGATGCGGAAGTCTGCTTTGAAAGGCATTATAGCTGCACCTACTGGAGCCCGTCCCACTTCATGTACTTCCCCCCCCCCCCCCCCCCCGCCTCCTGCATCCCCGGCCACCTCTACTGGAAAACAACCCCCTTCATGTACTACCCCCGTCTCCTGCATCCCCGCCTCCTCTACTGGAGCACATCCCCCTTAGTGTACTACCCCCACCTCCTGCATCCCCGGCCTCCTCTTCTAGAGCACATCCCCCTTCATGTACTACCCCCACCTCTTCTACTGGAGCACATCCCCCTTCGTGTACTACCCCCGCCTCCTACATCCCCGGCCTCCTCTACTGGAGCACAACCCCCTTCATGTACTACCCCCCACCTCCTCTATTGGAACACGACCCCCTTCATGTACTACCCCCGCCTCCCCGACATCCTCTATTGGAGCACGTTCCTCTTCATGTACTACCCCCGCCTCCTGCATCCCCAACCTCCTCTACTGGAGCACAACCACCTTCATGTACTACTCCCGACCTCCTCTATTGGAGCATGTCCCCCTTCATGTACTACGCCCGCTTCCCCGACCTCCTCTATTGGAGCACGTCTCTCTTCATGTACTACCCCCGCCTCCTGCATCCCCCGCCTCCTCTACTGGAGCACATCCCCCTTAGTGTACTACCCCCACCTCCTGCATCCCCGGCCTCCTCTACTGGAAGCACGTCCCTCTTCATGTACTACCTCCGCCTCCTACATCCCCGGTCTCCTCTACTGGAGCACATCTCCCTTCATGTACTACCCCCGCCTCCTACATCCCCGACCTCCTCTACTGGAGCACATCCCCCTTCATGTACTACCCCCACCTCCCGCCCCCCCGACCTCCTCTACTGGAGCACATCCCCCTTCATGTACTACCCCCACCTCCTGCATCCCCGACCTCCTCTATTGGAGCACGTCCCCCTTCATGTACTACCCCCGCCTCCTGCATCCCCGACCTCCTCTACTGGAGCACATCCCCCTTCATGTTCTACCCCCGCCTCCTGCATCCCCGGCCTCCTCTACTGGAGCACATCCCCCTTTATGTTCTACCCCCGCCTCCTACATCCCCGGCCTCCTCTATTGGAGCACAACCCCCTTCATGTACTACCCCCGCCTCCTACATCCCCGACCTCCTCTACAGGAGCACAACCCCCTTCATGTATTACCCCTGACCTCCTCTATTGGAGCACGTCCCCCTTCACGTACTACCCCCGCCTCCCCTACTGGAGCACATCCCCCTTCGTGTACTACCCCCGCCTCCTGCATCCCCGACCTCCTCTACTGGAGCACATCCCCCTTCATGTACTACCCCCGCCTCCTCGACCTCCTCTACTGGAGCACATCCCCCTTCTTGTACTACCCCCACCTCCCGCATCCCCGACCTCCTCTACTGGAGCACATCCCCCTTCATGTACTACCCCCACCTCCCGCCCCCCTCTATTGGAGCACATCCCCCTTCATGTACTACCCCCGCCTCCTGCATCCCCGGCCACCTCTACTGGAGCACATCCCCCTTCATGTACTACCCCCGCCTCCTGCATCCCCGGCCTCCTCTACTGGAGCACATCCCCCTTCATGTACTACCCCGCCTCCTGCATCCCCGGCCACCTCTACTGGAGCACATCCCCCTTCATGTACTACCCCCGCCTCCTGCATCCCCGGCCTCCTCTACTGGAGCACATCCCGCTTCATGTACTACCCCCGCCTCCTGCATCTCCGACCTCCTCTACTGCAGCACAACCCCGTTCATGTATTACCCCCGACCTCCTCTATTGGAGCACGTCCCTCTTTATGTACTATCCTCGGCCTCCTCTACTGAGCGTTACGCTCTTTCTGTACTACCCCCGCCTCCTGCATCCCCGACCTCCTCTACTGGAGCACATCCCCCTTCATGTACTAACCCCGCCTCCTGCATCCCCGGCCTCCTCTACTGGAGCACATCCCCCTTCATGTACTACCCTCGCCTCCTACATCCCCGGCCTCCTCTACTGGAGCACAACCCCCTTCATGTACTACCCCCACCTCCCGCATCCCCGACCTCCTCTACTGCAGCACAACCCCCTTCATGTATTACCCCCGACCTCCTCTATTGGAGCACGTCCCTCTTCATGTACTATCCCCGGCCTCCTCTACTGAGCGTACCGCTCTTTGTGTACTACCCCCGCCTCCTGCATCCCCGACCTCCTCTACTGGAGCACATCCCCCTTCATGTACTAACCCCGCCTCCTGCATCCCCGACCTCCTCTACTGGAGCACATCCCCCTTCATGTACTACACCCACCTCCCGCCCCCCCGACCTCCTCTACTGGAGAACATCCCTCTTCGTGTACTACCCCCGCCTCCTGCATCCCCGACCTCCTCTACTGGAAGCACGTCCCTCTTCATGTACTACCTCCGCCTCCTACATCCCCGGTCTCCTCTACTGGAGCACATCTCCCTTCATGTACTACCCCCGCCTCCTACATCCCCGACCTCCTCTACTGGAGCACATCCCCCTTCATGTACTACCCCCACCTCCTGCATCCCCGACCTCCTCTACTGGAGCACATCCCCCTTCATGTACTACCCCCACCTCCTGCATCCCCGACCTCCTCTACTGGAGCACATCCCCCTTCATGTACTACCCCCACCTCCTGCATCCCCGACCTCCTCTACTGGAGCACATCCCCCTTCATGTACTACCCCCACCTCCTACATCCCCAACCTCCTCTATTGGAGCACGTCCCCCTTCATGTACTACCCCCGCCCCCCCCCCCCCACCTCCTCTTCTGAAGCACATCCCTCTTCGTGTACTACCCCCGCCTCCTGCGTCCCCGACCTCCTCTACTGGAAGCACGTCCCTCTTCATGTACTAACTCCGCCTCCTACATCCCCGACCTCCTCTACTGGAGCACATCCCCCTTCATGTACTACCCCCACCTCCAGCACCCCCCCCCCCCACCCCCCCGACCTCCTCTACTGGAGCACACACCCCTTCATGTACTACCCCCACCTCCTGCATCCCCAACCTCCTCTATTGGAGCACGTCCCCCTTCATGTACTACCCCCGCCCCCCCCACCACCACCTCCTCTTCTGAAGCACATCCCTCTTCGTGTACTACCCCCGCCTCCTGCGTCCCCGACCTCCTCTATTGGAGCACGTCCCCCTTCATGTACTACCCCCGCCTCCTGCATCCCTGTGTACAGAGCACACAGTAAATATACACAACTGAACAGTGAAACCATTACTAGGATTTACTGCTCCTTTACATAAACCTATAACAATTACCTATCATAGATCAGTGTAGACGGCGTCCACTTCATAGTGATTGCTGGAATATATTACCTAGCAGACATTGCACAAGTGCCGTATACAGTTTGTACGGGTCTGTACGCTCCTACCTGGCTGAGTGAATAGGTTGTTCTTTGCCGCAGAGTAGAAGATGTAATCCACGGTGACGGCAGACCGGGAGTGACAGGTGGTGACCTCCGGCAGGCCAGTGTCAGGGAAGAAGTGGGAATACACGGAGGAGAGCTGGAAGTGGTGCTGCAAGCTGGATTCCACCCTGTTCTGGTATCTGGAGAAGAATGAAACATTGGAGACACAGCGGCATCTTACCTACAGGCGGCAGACAAGCCTGCTGTGCGCAATAATAATCACACAATGTTTCATTAAACACACATTGTACTAGTTGTATCACACACCCCTGATGGCACTTCTCACCCCGTCCCAGGAGACTGCACATCCACATAGAGCTGTGCCCGCACAGATCCGAGACTACGGCTGTGTCCGCACAGGAGGCCGCTAATTGTGGTGCTGCTGTGTCTTTAAAGAGATACATAGATGTCGCAGTCTTTTGTACAGAGACCCCCAGCGCCAACGCAGATCAGCAGCATCGGAAAAACATCGGTCGCATTATTGAATTTCAGAGCAAACCTGTGGTTGGCTCAGATTGTCAGTTCCAGCTAAGCTGTTGCGGGTCCACTGAGACTGCGGTCTGCTCTGACACGCCCCTGAAACGGGCGCAACGTGCCTTCCTTCTATTCACCACTAACCACGCGGTCATCGTCTGTCACCGTGCGACCCACCGCACACTGGCCCATGCACAATAGAATAAATTGACTATTTGCGGGAGGGGGAGATTGCGGCCACCTCTGGAACCCTATCTTTGGAGAAATTTTACAGGTGTTTAGCAACACGGTAAAAGACGACCTACCTTTTATCCACTTCCGCCACTTGACCCGCATCCTTGGTGGCTTCTTCTTTCAAAGGCTCTTCAGAAAAAAACATAACAAAAATCCATTTATAGGTCATACGTTACATATTCAATTACGCTGAACAGTTTACTCCGGCGGTTCCAGAACATTAAATGGAATACATTATTCTTTCTTACGAGCCAAAGTAATGTACGCCCTGCGGTTTATGCATGGATTATTGATTCCTACACGAATACAGTTCTGCACATGCAGTCACGCCGGACGGTTTATACCTGTACAAGCTAGGATTTACCAGTAATGCTGGAATGACGTTCAACATTGCCTTAAATCCGTGATTCCCAAACTCAGTCCTCCAAGATGGGGGGTTTTAAGACAGTTCATGTTTTCCAGGTCTCCTCACAGAATCACAAGTAAAATAATTAGCTCCACCTGTGGATCTTTTAAAATGTTTCTGTGAGAAATGAATACAGCTGCAGGGTGACCAGGAAAACATGAACTGTTGCGGGACCTTGAGGACAGAGTTTGGGAATGCTTTAAATAAAATTGCACCCATGAAAATATATTAGGCTGATCAGAAGGTCTTTGCACCTGTTGTTTGGCCATCCTTACAGGCTTCATACACGCATTTATGGTTGATGCCCAAGCTGTCAGGCCAAATTGGAATAGATAAAATCCTTTGTCCTCTGGGGTACAGTTCCTGGCCAGACACCTACAAAACAGAATACTGGATGATAACTGTAATGGACCATTATCAGTCTTGCGCAATTCACAGATTTGAGTCAATACGAACTGGCTGATACCGGTGTGATGGGTCTCCATAACATGGTCCATAAGTCAGGACATCACTTTCCACCAAACCCTCAGCAACAGAGACCCTCCTTTCCCTGACCACCCCGCCCCATCTTTCTTGCCAAATCTAACTTGTTCCCCTGTATCTGGAGAGGAAGTCTTGGTCCTCATCTGGTCCTCACCCCCCTCCATCTCCCCACGTGACCCTATCCCCTCCCACCTCCTCCGCTACATCTCTCCTTCTGCCTGTTCCCATCTTGACCACCTCCTCAATCTCTCCCTCTCATCATGCCCTTGTCTCAAACATTTTTATAAAAACTACCCTTGATCCACACACCCTCTCCATCTATAGACCCAACTCTCTTCTCCCTTTTGCCTCCAAACTCCTTGAGCGTATTGTCTACAACCGCCTCACTTCCTTTCTTTTCCCTCACTCACTGCTTGACCCATTCCAGTCTGGCTTCCGTCCTCTCCAGTCCACCAAAACTGCCCTCACTAAAGTCTGCAATGACCTCCATCTTGCCAAATCCAAAGGCCACTACTCTCTGCTTAAACTCCTTGACCACTTTTGACATTGTGGACCACCCTCTCCTCCTGCAAATCCTTCCCTTCATTGGTCTGCGCGATACTGCCCTCTCCTGGCTGTCCTCCTACCTTTCTGGACGTTCTGTCTTCTCTCATAATTCCACCTCCACCCTACTTCCTCTACCAGTAGTCGTCCCCCAAGGTCCTGTTCTTGGACCTCTCCTGTTCTCTCTCGCTCTCTATACGTCCTCTTTGGGTGAGCTTATTAGCACTTTTGGACTTCGAGTATCATCTTTATGCTGATGATACTCAAATCTACCTCTCCCCCACTCTCCTCACTCGTATCTCCAACTGTCTCTCTGCTATCTCTTCTTGGATGCGATTTCTTAAACTTAACATGTCTAAGACCGAGCTGATCATCTTCCCTCCCTCCCACATAACCTCACCTCCCACACTCTCATTATCTATTGATGGCACTACAGTCTCCTCTAGCCCCCAAGTGCGCTATCTTGGCGTAATCTTTGACTCCTCCCTCTCCTTCACACCGCATTCAGTACCTCTTGCAATCTTTCCGTTTCCATCTCAAAAATATTTCCAGGATCAGACCCTCTCTCACCCAGGATGCTACTAAGACCCTCTCCACTCCAATCTATCCTCAATGCTTCAGCCCGGCTCATCTTCCTCCCCAAACGCACTACGTCCACCTCTCCTCTCTTACAAGCCCTTCACTGGCTCTCCTTCCCTTCCGAATCCAAATCAAGCTTCTCGGACTCACCCAAAACGCTAGTTTTTTTTCACAATATAAACTGTGAATTTACAAAGTTTTATTTATTGGGGCTGTAATATGTCCCCGATCATTCAAGACATTGTTACACGATAGTAGCCATTAGGTCTTAATTCCAGATATGGTCGACTATTACCTTCCCAATGGTCATGCCGGCATACTGGAGAGTTCCTTCCTTTATAAAGCGATGCAGGGGTGACCCGGGGACAGAGTTAAAGTCTCCGCATAGGACGATGGGGCAGAAGTTCCCATCCTGCATCCGAGCGACCTCCGTGATCTCCGCCAGGAGAATGGCCAGCTGGGCGAGTTTTATGTCCCCCCGCCGGGGATTGTACAGCAGGTGGGTGTTCGCCACGCACACAGACGAGGCGCACCTTTCAGTTTTGGGCTGCAGCATCAGCACCAGGCCTACATTGTCCCGGTCCAGCAGGGATATGTTGTGTCTGAAGTATTCCACAGGTTTCACCAACTTCAAAGTAAATTTAGCCGTTTTGAAGCAAATGGCGCAGCCGTCTGGCTTATTTCCGGTACGAGACTTGTACACGCAGCAGTACCCTGCAGCACAGACAACAGCGTTACATACCACCGTACAAATAGCGGCAGCCACAAACATGGAGTAGGGCTTCATCCATATGGGACTTAGGATCTAATTCAGACCTGATCCCAGCAGCAAAATTGTTCTCTAATGGGCAAAACCATGTGCACTGCAGGTGCGGCAGATGTAACATGTGCAGAGAGTTAGATTTGGGTGGGTTATATTGTTTCTGTGCAGGGTAAATACTGGCTGCTTTATTTTTACACTGCAAGTTAGATTTTTCAGTTTGAACACACCCCACCCAAATCTAACTCTCTCTGCACATGTTACATCTGCCCCACCTGCAGTGCAGCATGGTTTTGCCCATTAACAATTGTGATGCTGCGATCAGGTCTGAATTAGGCCCTTAGGCCGTCCAATACAGGCACAGGAATAAACCAGTTACTCTTCATAAAAAAGCCGACCTGTCATTACTGGAAAAACAAAAAAAACAAAGTTTTTTTAAAACCCTGTTAATACTGTAAGACAACCAACGCCGTTTTTGCTGCAACTCCCCCACTCACATGAATTTAAATAACTCAATACAAGACAAAGGGGGAATTAAATTCTTATTGCGGGTCCCCGCACCCGCCGTCAGCTATTTAAATGTTTCTGCCAACAGGCGCGAGAACTTCATTTCAGGTCACTTCTCCCGGGGGTGGAGAACTGAAATGCGCCCAAACGGGACTGTTTGCGTCGCGCCCATTTGTTTAGTCAGGTTTAGCCGCTTTACGCGGCTAAAACCGACTGCTACAGGCGCGAGAGGAGCAATAACGGGGGACAATTGAATATCGCCCCGCTATCTCCCGTCACTAAAGTGATCAAACCAGTGGCGTAACTACTGCCCCTGCAGCTCTCGCGGTGGCTTGGAGGCGCAGGGCTGCGGGGGGCGCTGCCACTGATTTAGCGCAGAGCAGATTGACATCTGCTGTCTCCCTCCTTCCCTCCGCTGGCACCCTAGCCGCTGCTGTGAAGGAGGGACACGGAGGGCACAGCGCGCGCCTGTCCTGTGTCCCTCCTGCGTCTCCGGCATGTCTGTTAAATGAAGTGCTGGTTCGTGAGCCAGACATGCCGGAGACGCAGGAGGGACACACGAGAGGCGCGCGCTGTGCCCTCCGTGTCCCTCCTTCACAAAACAGCGAGGGAGCAGGGGTGAGTTGTAACTGGCACTGGGGGAGCATATTTGGCACTAGGGGAGGGGGAGCATATTTGGCACTTGGGGGTATATGTGTACATGGCACTTGGTGGGGGGGGGGTTTAATATTTGCATTGGGGGCATGTGTGTACTTGGAACTGTGGGCGAATATCTGGCACTGGGGGCATATGTGGCACTGGGGGCACAGCCCTAGCACCAAGCATTACCCCCTAGCAACGAGCATGACACCCAGTGCATGAAACCCCTGGCAACGAGCATGACACCCTGAGCATGAAAACCCCTGGCACCGTGCATGGAACCAAGAGCATGAAACCCCTGACAACGAGCAGATAATTTAAAAGTAATTAGAAGCCTTACTGTAGGACTTAATGTGTAATGGGCATTGCGGTGTGTGGCATAATGTATCACAGACATTGCGGTGTGTGTCATAATGAGTCACAGGCATTACGGTGTGTGGCATACTATATCACGGGACATTGCAGTGTGGCTTAATGTATAACGGACACTGCGGTGTGTGGCATAGGGTATAACGGGCATTGCGTTGTGTCACAGGCATTACGGTGTGTGGTATACTATATCACGGGCATTGTGGTATAATGTCTCAGGGTCACTGCAGTGTGTGGCATAATGTATCACGGACATTGCGGTGTGTGTCATAATGTGTCAGGCATTACGGTGTGTTGTATACTACATCACAGGCATTGTGGTATGTGCTATAATGTATCAGGGGCATTGCAGTGTAGCGCATAATATATAACTGGCATTGCGATTCCTGTCATAATGTGTCACAGGCATTACGGTGTGTGCATATTGTGTCATGTGCATTATTGTGTGTGGCATAATGTCTAAGGGCCATTGCAGTATGTGGCATAATGTATACTGGGCATTACTATAAGGAGGAAAAATGACAAATAATGTAAGGGGCATGAATCAGGATTATTTTTCTTTCCTGTGGTGGCTAACGTCTGGGCGTGCAGGTGCAAAACTGGGGTATAAGGTAGTCTTTTCCTGCAATGCCATGCCCCTTTATGTAAAGCCACACCCATTTCAACAAAGCCACGCCTTTTTTGACGCACGCGCCTCAGGCGTGCGCAGATTCATCGCTTTGCTAGTGCCAATTATTGGGGGGGGGGGGGGTGTGCCAGAGAATTTTTTTGGCTTGGGGGAGAAAAATTTCTAGTTACGCCACTGCATCAAACCTTTTCCCATTATAAGCAGACCGCTGTCTTTGCGGGAGTCATCAGTTCACCTCTTTTCGTTGGTGGATAGCGGTTCCCTTACTTTAGCCTCATCCCTGCCTTTCATAAAGACATGTCAAAATTCTACTGGCGATTAAGGGTTGACATTCCGGAACCAAATTCTGTAATATGATAAATTTCCAGGCGTAAATACAGAAGTACCCTGGTGGTAGAGGGGTGGGGAGCCCCGGGTGTGGATTATTAGATCTACATTAAAAAGGTATACAGTCAATAGGACTGTCAATAGGACTACCACTAATGGTCGACGTACATTAGGTTGACAGGGTCAGAAGGTCAACACAGAATAGGTCAAACAATAGGAAAGGTCTACTGGCTCCAAAGATCGATGTGTAAATGGTTGACACAGCTGTGCCCCAGGTTCATGGAACTTTGAACCCACGATACAGTAACTTAGAGACTCCCAATTTAAAAAAAATAAAATAAACTAAGAGGGAGATCCATCAATAGTTCATTTTGATAATTATATTTATGTATATGTGCATGGTGCCACATAAATCTCAAACAGAAAAATAAAAAAGGTCTGCTGGTTTTCTACGAAGATCCTCAAACACGATCTCAATCGTTTCAGTGAAAAATTAGCGGCATTTCCCATTTAAATGGACAAAGCATTTTAAATTCGTACCGAAAGCGGATAGAAATGCACAGCCAATTGAAAGGAATATAAAATACCCAGATAAGTAAATACTTTAAGATGCATATAGAAGAGTGCAACGCTGCGTACCCAACGCCTCTAGACTGGGTTTGATCTGCTCCTGGTAGTGATTTTCTTGAACCTCTTGTAAACAAAGTATCTGCAAGAACAGAAAAGGCGTAACACACACATGGAAAATCGCTACATTCCCACCATCGTTATAATGCCGGCACCAGGCGAGCGCTCATTACCGGTTGTGTGAAAGGGAGATAATACTACTCAGGTTCTACACTAAGGTAGAGAGCGCTGCCAGTATCTTATTGGGCAGTTCTTGTGGACTCTGCACAAAAATTAAGTTTGCGGACATGACCTCTCATCCGTGTCAGCGCGGTATTAATGCTGACCTTACATTTTCCAGCACCGCCCGCCCACCTACGTTTAATTTGCAGATACCATTTGCCGCTCCAGGGTGCCAGTCACTTTCTCACATCGCAGTCTGGTTACGCTAGGTTTTATTTGACAAGTACCCAGGTTCTGTTTTTCCAATATAACGCAGAATTGTCCAGTGATCCAGACGGATGCTGCAAGCTTATCCTTTGTAGGCGTTAATATCTTGAATCTTGGGTCTAGAGCAGTGATGGCTAACCTTGACACTCCAGCTGTTGTTGAACTACACATCCCAGCATGCCTTGCTGCAGTTTTGCTATTTGGCCATGCTAAAACTGATGCAGGGCATACTGGGATGTGTAGTTCAACAGCTGGAGTGTCAAGCTTAGCCATCACTGGTCTAGAGCAAGGATGGGGAACCTTCGGCCCTCCAGCTGTTGTTGAACTACACATACCAGCATGCCTTGTTACAGTTTTGCTATTTGGCTACGCTAAAACTGTTGCAGGGCATGCTGGGATGTGTAGTTCAACAACAGCTGGAGGGCCGAAGGTTCCTCATCCCTGGTCTAGAGGCTTTTTCCTGCACTAAAGATTGCCGCTTCAGGAGTACAACACGCCTGTTTCCTTAGAGAGTGTTAGCCTACGAGCAGGGCCCTCCTGCCTTTCTGTCTGTTATTACCCAGTCTGGTCTCATTATTGTATTCCCTGGAGAGTGCAACGGAATATGCAGGCGATATAAGTAAATGTTACGAAATAATAATTTAGGGTCTGGGGCGTTTAACGGTAAAACATCGATCAAACTTACGTCAGCGTTCATTTCCTGCAGCTCATGCAAGATATTCGGGAGGCGGTAGTTCCAGAACAGGTAGGGTCTCCGGCAGTGGCTGTACAAGCTGCAGTTGTCCTCCAGCAGGTCTTGGGATAAGATGTTATAGGACATCACAGTAAAGTCAAACTTACTCTCCACCGGCCTATCAGGATAGAGGTGGCTGAAGTCCTCCCACCGCCTCATTACACTGGCTGCAAATAAATACAAAACAAAAATTCATTCACTAAATTATTTACAACCTTGTTATATTACTGGTAGAAGCCCCTGTAGCTGCAAATGCAGACGTGGTTCTATATGGGAAAGACTGCCAGCTTTACCCATCTGCAGGCTGCAACGCCTCCTTTATTGTGCCCGTCTATCATACTCCGCCATTGTTCCAGCGTTTCCCCAACCACGGTACTCAAAGCATGCCAACAGCACATGGGGCCTAATTCAGACCGGATCGCTCGCTAGGCTTTTTTGGCAGTCCTGCGTTCGTCTAGTCGCCGCCCATAGGGGAGTGTAATTTCGCTTTGTAAGTGTGCGATCGCATGTGTAGCCGAACTGTACAAACTGATTTTGTGCGGTCTCTGCGCAGCCCAGGACTTACTCAGCCGCTGCGATCACTTCAGCCTGTCCGGGACCGGAATTAACGTCAGGAACCCTCCCTGCGAACGCTTGGGCACGCCTGCGTTTTTCCAGACATTCCCTGAAAACGGTCAGTTGACACCCACAATCTCCTTGCGATCGCCCGTGCGAATGGATTCTTCGCAGAAACCCATCACTGAGTGGCGATCCATTTTGTACCCGTACGACGCACCTGCGCAGTTTAGCCCGGCGACTAGGCGAACGCAGGACTGCAAAAAAAAACTAGCGAGCGATCGGGTCTGAATTAGGCCCACGGTTCTTACCTTTCACTTCCATTTTGGGATCAGTCACCTCCGATGAGCCGTGCTTCGGCGGAACCCTTAAGTCGTTCGCCGGCGGGTAGGAGCGCTTCGGCCACGATTTCTGTCTCCAGTCTTCAGCCTCTGTATTTTTCCTACGTTTTCTAAACGATTCGTCCCCTGCAGAGCTCATGTTGCAGTAAGAAACCTGAATCCACGAGGGCTGGGGAGGGAACCAGGGGCAGGAGTTGGTGCCGCATGTGGCTGTTCTCTGTGGCGCACACCAGTTATAGGGCCTCGACTGTCCCAGGGGATGCTGGGTGATCGTAGGCGGATAAGGAGATGAAGGGTGCTGGCCGGTCCACCGTGGACATCGAAACAAGTTACTAGTCATAAACGGAGGCTGTGGGGGACCAGCGCGGGCCATATACCTGCTGCCCACGCAATGCAGGTGACGAGGTAACATCAGACTCCCTGAGAAGGAACGTCCTGGTGAGCAAAAGTGTTACATAACATCATTATCACGTAAACACAGTAACACATTCTGCATGCACAAATATACAATATATATTGTGTGAGCTATAACGGGTCTCTGTAAAGGCCGGGGCATCACACAGTCACTGTCAGATTGTTTTGGCGACACTGAATACAGCGGCTCCACATGATGCGTCAGCCTGTGGCGCATTACACACCTGTGTTACTTTTGTTGTCGCCTTTTGTCTCTTCTAGTACATTCTCTTTGCTGTTCTGTTTTTGTCTCTTTTTGCCGCTTCTGGGCCAGATTAATTTTTGTAAAACAGCAAGAAAAAGCAACTTTGTGCCTGGAACAATCCATGTTACCATGCAAGGGGAGCAAATAAATGTATATGGTTTCTGTGCAGGGTAAATACTGGCTGCTTTTGCATGTAGCCCACAAATGTTAGGCAGCTTTATATTTACAATACAATTTTTATTTCAGTTTGAACACACCCCACCCAAATCTAACTCTCTCTGCATATGTTACATCTGCCCCACCTGCAGTGCAACATGGTTTTGCTCAGTTGCTTGCTTTTTTGCTTTACTTACAAACATGTAGCAATCAGTAATGTGTGCAGAAAGCCACTGGGAGACACCAGGTAACGAGAGAGGACAATCAAGGGGAACTAGTCCCAAGAATGGAAACACAACAGCTCATGGCAGAGAACGCCGACGTAACGTTTTTGTACCGTTAGGGCAACGACACTTCCCGAACGCTGTAATGTCAACACTGAGACTGTCAACATGATGACTACATTATAACTCACCGGAGGAACTTTTTCTGACTGTAAAAGTGGTTTAATTACAGAGCTGGCTCCAGGTTTCGTTTTGTTTGGCCACCCGTAGAATAATGCCCTAGTCCGTATTTCCTCTGTCCCACTAGTAGTCAGTGACCAAATTACTATAGGCCTGGTGACCCGTTTAGCGCATCGGGTGTGGATATTAGGACTTGATGTTCCGAATAAAGCCATTGTGGTAAACCTCACCTGTAACAGCCCTTACTTATATTATGTATATGCTTTTAAACAATACACACTTAGTTGTATTCTTGTTTTATACTGGACAGAGATAAGCTACTGAGATATTTAAATCACAGTTGTGATGGTATAATGTTATGTACTATCAGCCGCTGCATTGAGCAGAACCTTCTCTACATCATAACGGCGGGCCACTGTAATTACGTATATATGTTAATTTATATACCGACTGTACTTACTGTATATATTTTGTTGCATTACCCATTTGTACTGTGCTACGGGGCTCTATGCCACCCTGTGCCAGCCCTACCCGTCCCAAGGACGCTGGGACAGCTCCGCAGGCTGCCTGCGCAAAGGGTCTCTTGGACGCTCCAGACGGCACCTTGCAGCCACATGTAGGTACCTTGGGGGAGAAACCGTGCCAACCCCAGGATCCTGGGCAACAGCACCTAGTTACAACCCTGCCATGCTATGGAACTCCTGCAGCACTTTAATTACAATATCACAAGAGAGCTCCACCCCAGCCACCATTGCACCCCACCTTATATCAGCAGTGTAAAAGTAATCCTGATAAGATACACAGCGGGCAGCCTGTAAGAGGCTACAGACCTATTCCAATAGCTGCGCCCACTGCAGAGAATCAGCAGCAGCGACAAAGCAGACGCCAGCCGGTGGTCACTATGCAGGGATAGAAGCGTGGGGCTAGAAGGTAAGACACATACTATAGAACACAGAGGTGCCCTCATACACTGGGCGTCTTTACTCCATATGGCACAAAACGCCTGGCGCTCCGAGGGGAGTACCGCACCACATTTTGCTTTACAGTGGCATCAGAGACGCCGGGAAAAGCCGCCCACCGTGTACTGGAGACGCTGGCCTGCGACGTCAGCCGTACAAGAGTCTCACACACACGTACAAAGGTGCAGATTAAGCGCATTACTTGGCGTGAGGATACGGAGCCCTTGTTACACCAATCAGACTCAGTCGCACACAAATGCACAAGTTTCGCACATCAACTTCATTGTTATAAATCTGCGTGCACACGACACAATTTGTCATACAATCACGGTACTCTGCACATTGTGTGGCGTGTACACGTTCAGTGTTTGATGACATGCGTTGTCGCATCTTCCCATGTGCTGTGCATCGGACGGGACATACGACGCGGCGCAGTTACAGCACACGTGTAACGCTATATCGCGTCATCGCACAACTTATTGAATCATTACACTGGCCCAGCGCAAGATTGCCGGCTTGTCACAGTGTGTACCCAGCATAACCTCCCACCACCTGGTACAGCATGCTGGGACTTGTAGTGTCTGCAGAGCCTCAGGTTGGCCAGGCCTGGGATATTTACATAGTGTACTTGTTACAGCATGGGTCTTCAACCTGCAGCCCTCCAGCTGCTGTGGAACTACACATACCAGCATGCCCTGCAACAGTTTTGCTATTAAGGCATGCTAAAACTGAGACAGGACATGCTGGGATGTGTAGTTTCCCAGCAGCTGGAGGGCCGCAGGTTGAAGGCACTATAGATTACATGAGGCCTCTCCTCCTATGGCTGGGTTCCCAGCACTACTGACCGGCCTCACACCGTGCCCCTTCCCTCGCCACCCCCGGGATGGGCCCTGAGCGGCCTCGGCACTCACCTGCAGTCATAGGCCGCCGGCTGGGAGCAGAGCTGGGGAGCAAGCACCATCACCAGCCTCCATAACAGCGAGGGGCATGCTGGGAGCGCAATGTAACAGTGCAGGGAATTGGTCAGCCGGCCCTGGCCGCTGATTGGCCAGAGGACCTTACAGCGATACATTGTAGCAACCGTCGGTCTGCGCATGCGGGTGGAGGCTGGGATATATTGTAACGGTAGATGCTAGAATCAAGTGGGCTAAGGGACCTTTTCCGTAAGGGGGAGGAGTTACACCTGCGGGTGAAGTCCCAAACTAGGGAGCTCAGGCACATGCGTAACCTTACTGAGGTTTAGGACAATAGGATGATTATAAATATATTAAATATCTCTCTCTCAGATATAGATATATATATATATATATATATATATATATATATATATATATATATATATATATATATATATATTCTATATATATATAAATATATATATACACACACACACATACACACACACACACACACACACAAAGAGTAACATACAGTAGCTGCTGATCCTTGATCTTGTACCTTCTACCCTCCAGTGCCTGGTTGGAGGAGGAGGGGGGGGGGGGGGGGGGGGATTGCCTAAATATGTATTGTTTTAGAACTTTTCCTGTCATTACATAGAATCCACTTATCGCATCCATTCACCGTGTGCCTGATGCGGGAGATATCACTGGCACCGCCCGGTCACATTTTGCCCCCAGATCTACCCACAGTCCCCATACTGTAGCGTGGGGACCCCATTCATTAAACTCCGAAAAGCTGAACATTTCCGGCGTATGACCGCAGAACTCATTCCATTGCGCTTGACTCAGATGGCGTTTATTCCCGGATCCCGGCTTCTTCCTATGGGACTGAGGTCCAGGATTGAAGAAGGATCACATTCGCTCGCGCGGCTGCAAACTCAGGTCACGTATGCGCACTTACAAATGCCCCATTTACACTGCACCGCGAGCCAGGCTGAACCAGTGTTCAACTCTGCTCGATACCCAGGTTGAAATACCGGGTCACTCAATCCAGGTAATTTCATCTGGGTGCTTTTACACTGCACATTGGGGGCGATTCACACCTGATCGTAGATGTGCTAAATTTAGCACACATCTACGATCGGTCTTCAGACATGTGGGGACACGCCCAGCACAGGGATCGTCCGCCCCACATGTCAAGCCCCCCGCACAAGTACAAAAGCATTGCACAGCGATGATGCTTCTGTACTTGAAGAGTAGCTCTCTGGCACCGCAGCTCCTGCGCGCTGGCAGGAGCTACTCGTCACTGCCTGGGTCGCAGCAGCTGCGTGTAACGTCACGCAGCCACCACGCCCCCCACCCCCAACGGTCTGGGCACGCCTGTGTTGCCCGGATCGCACCCCCTAAACGCCAGCCCGCCCAGCGACCGCCTCTGCCTGTCAATCAGGCGAAGGTGATCACAGGGCTGAGACAGCCGGCAGCTGTCTGGCATGCGCCGGCGCACTGCAGCGCCGACGCATGCGCAGTTCAGACCTGATCTCTGCTGTGCGAAAATTATCAGGTCTGAATTAGGCCCAATATACTGGGTTGCTGCTCGTTCATGAGCAAAAACCAGGGATATATAGTGCGGTGTAGAAAGGGGTATTAGTCTCTCTCCAAAGATATTCTAAAATAGAGATTCTATAATGACAGATTTGATGGAACCCCTTAGAAAAAAGAAAAAGTGGATTATAGGAATTTTTTAAACTAATTGCTTTCTTGAATTAGCATCACAGCCATCCGCTCTGGACGCAGCTTCAAGAGGAAAATCAGCCCCAGAGTAAACAGAAGGACAGCGAGAATAGTAAAAAATAATAATAATAATAATAATAATAATAATAATAATAATAAAAAAATATATATATAAAACAAGGAAAACTTCCAAAGATACACAAGCTGTACTCTAAAGGGTCCTACACACTGAGCAATATCTTGAAAGATATGAACGATATCGTTCATATCTTTCAGTGTGGATGCATCAACGATGAACGATGCGCGTGCCCGCAATCGTTCATCATTGATTGTTCATCGTTGATACATGCCAGTCAATTTGGACGATATAGATGTATGTACTCTCATATCGTCCAAATTGACCATCGATATCGCCCAGTGTGTAGATAATATCGATGGTCGAAACATCGCCCAGAGTGTAGGCCCCTTAAGGTCAAGGTATCTTAGTGTCTGATCGCACCATCTGCTTTTAAGTTGTAGTGGGCTCCAGGGATGATGACACAGGAGGATGCCACTGTAGAAAACAACAAAAAAACATAAAAAGCCAGACTGGATTTTCTGGAATGAACGCCTCTGGGAGAATGTCCTTTGGACAGATGAGTAACAAGTCACATTTGCTCTATGTTCAAGAAGTGAAGCTGTAGAAGAAAAGAACGCCATACCGGCTGTGACGCACGGAGGAGGCTGGGTTATTTTTTGCGGCGCCTGGCACAGGGTGCACGGAGTCTGTGCAGGGCATAACGAATTATCAGAACTATCAAGGAACATTTTGGTGATCCAGTGTCTCAGTCACTGATCAGGGCTCCTCCAATGGGATAATGATCCAACACACACAGCTAAAGGAACCCTCGGATGGAGAAGAACACAACGTTGGACTGTTCTGTAGAAGCCTCAATGATCCCTGATCTAAATCCTGAGAAACATCTATGGAAAGAGATGAAACATGCAGTATGGAGGAGGCACCTAGTGTTCATTCTAGCACCCTGCACCTTTCACAACCCATGCAGTTCCACTTTCTTGCCTGGGGTGTGGCTGTCTGCTCTAGTGCTTCTATCATACTATGGTCTTTATCTCAGTGCAGAGATCTAGATCAGAGTGTGCTATAAGCACCAGAGCAGAGAGTGACACCCTAGGCAGGAAAGAGGAACTGCATGGGTTGTGAAAGGTGCAGGGTGCTAGAATGAACACTAGGCACCCATCACACCTGAGACAGCTGGAGCAGACTGCAGCCACAATGTAGCACTGTACTTGTAATTGGCAGCTGCCAGGAACTAGTGCTCTGTCTGGGCATCAAATGCTTACAGCCATACACTAGCCCTATACCTATCATTTAGGTCTTGGGTATCGGAAACAGATGGTTGGCAGCCATCATCCATTCGAAGTCGGGAGTGCGATGGGTGCAGCCATTTCATGCTTCTTTCCACATGCTACTAGCATCGCTCCTGGACGCAGTGTCCGAATCAGAGCTCCTTTGCGCATGACCGAAATTCACTTGTCCACTGTGCAACGACGCCAGCCATGGTTAAGCCACAGAATGGTGAACGGGTGACGGCTGTATGACGCCGCAATGGCGGCTATGCTACAATAACTCAATGGCGCCCTTCTGGAGGCCTTCACTACTATAGTTGGGCATACCATACTGTCCCATTAAACTGGGACGCTCATGAAATACACAGGTTCTGGGGCTGGCTGAGTTCAAGCTTCCATTACACCTGGTTTTAAGTAGCCACAGAACCTGTGTCATTCATGAGCATCCCGGTTTAAAGTGACAGTATGGTAATCCTAACTATCATTATCCGTACCAGGAACTGGAGTGCAGTGTCGTTAGCTTCCGGCAGCCAGGGCCACCACTAGGGGGCATAGCCAAGTGTAGGGAGTCAGAGTCACACCACATTGGGATTCAGACACCTCTTTACATGCTACTAGCGGAGAGTCTGTAAAAAGACAGAAATCTAATAACTAACTGCCGGTAACGGAAGCTAGGGATGGCCATCGGTGCGTTATCCATTGATGTTACCATTGATGGATAACCACGCTGGTGTAAAACCATCTGATAGGGAACCATCAATGGTTCTACCCATTGATGGTCACCCCTACATTACTATAAAATGAACTGCGGGACAATCAGAGCCTGGGGGCGTGGCTTAATGGGTGTTAGGGGTGGGGCTAAGCTCAGTACCCTGGCACATTGATGAAAAAATAAATAAAAAAAGTTAATTTGGTAGCTTTGAACCATCGATGGCGGGAAACCATCTTGTTCTCCCCGAAACGATGGTAAAAAGTATTCAACATTGGTCATAGACCATCAATGATTTTGAATCATCAATGGTTGATGGTCATCCCTTATGGGCCCTACACACTTGGCGATGTTTCTGATTTGGACAATGTTCATTTTCAACGATTAACAACCATCGTCCAAATTGGCTTGCTATGCTTAATGAGGGAAAACAACGATGAATGACCACAGGGACGCGCATCGTTCATCGTTGCTGCCTACACACTAAACGACATGAACGATATATTGTTCACTTTTGAGCGATGTCGTTCATTTCACCCGTGTAGGTCGCCAAGTGTGTAGGGCCCATAACTGAAGCGCTGTCTGTAGTTAGCAAAGTGCCTAGAGCCAGCCACTAGCACAGCGCACGCAGTTATACACCGCCCAGAGCCAGCCACTAGCACAGCGCACGCAGTTATACACCCCCAGAGCCAGCCACTAGCACAGCGCACGCAGTTATACACCCCCAGAGCCAGCCACTAGCACAGCGCACGCAGTTATACACCGCCCAGAGCCAGCCACTAGCACAGCGCACGCAGTTATACACCGCCCAGAGCCAGCCACTAGCACAGTGCACGCAGTTATACACCCCCAGAGCCAGCCACTAGCACAGCGCACGCAGTTATACACCGCCCAGATACAGCCACTAGCACAGCGCACGCAGTTATACACCCCCAGAGCCAGCCACTAGCACAGCGCACGCACTTATACACCCCCCAGAGCCAGCCACTAGCACCGCGCATGTAGTTATACACCGCCCAGAGCCAGCCACTAGCACAGCGCATGCAGTTATACACCCCCAGAGCCAGCCACTAGCACAGCGCACGCAGTTATACACCGCCCAGAGCCAGCCACTAGCACAGCCCACGCAGTTATACACCGCCCAGAGCCAGCCACTAGCACCGCGCACGCAGTTATACACCGCCCAGAGCCAGCCACTAGCACAGCGCACGCAGTTATACACCGCCCAGATACAGCCACTAGCACAGCGCACGCAGTTATACACCCCCAGAGCCAGCCACTAGCACAGCGCATGCAGTTATACACCCCCAGAGCCAGCCACTAGCACAGCGCACGTAGTTATACACCGCCCCGAGCCAGCCACTAGCACAGCGCACGCAGTTATACACCCCCAGAGCCAGCCACTAGCACCGCGCATGCAGTTATACACCCCCAGAGCCAGCCACTAGCACAGCGCACGCAGTTATACACCGCCCAGAGCCAGCCACTAGCACAGCGCACGCAGTTATACACCGCCCAGAGCCAGCCACTAGCACAGCGCACGCAGTTATACACCCCCAGAGCCAGCCACTAGCACAGCGCACGCAGTTATACACCCCCAGAGCCAGCCACTAGCACCGCGCATGCAGTTATACACCCCCAGAGCCAGCCACTAGCACAGCGCACGCAGTTATACACCGCCCAGAGCCAGCCACTAGCACAGCGCACGCAGTTATACACCGCCCAGAGCCAGCCACTAGCACAGCGCACGCAGTTATACACCCCCAGAGCCAGCCACTAGCACCGCGCATGCAGTTATACACCGCCCAGAGCCAGCCACTAGCACAGCGCACGCAGTTATACACCGCCCAGAGCCAGCCACTAGCACAGCGCACGCAGTTATACACCGCCCAGAGCCAGCCACTAGCACAGCGCACGCAGTTATACACCGCCCAGAGCCAGCCACTAGCACAGCGCACGCAGTTATACACCGCCCCGAGCCAGCCACTAGCACAGCGCACGCAGTTATACACCGCCCCGAGCCAGCCACTAGCACAGCGCACGCAGTTATACACCCCCAGAGCCAGCCACTAGCACAGCGCACGCAGTTATACACCGCCCAGAGCCAGCCACTAGCACAGCGCACGCAGTTATACACCGCCCAGATACAGCCACTAGCACAGCGCACGCAGTTATACACCCCCAGAGCCAGCCACTAGCACAGCGCACGCAGTTATACACCCCCAGAGCCAGCCACTAGCACCGCGCATGCAGTTATACACCCCCAGAGCCAGCCACTAGCACAGCGCACGCAGTTATACACCGCCCAGAGCCAGCCACTAGCACAGCGCACGCAGTTATACACCGCCCAGAGCCAGCCACTAGCACAGCGCACGCAGTTATACACCGCCCAGAGCCAGCCACTAGCACAGCGCACGCAGTTATACACCGCCCAGAGCCAGCCACTAGCACAGCGCACGCAGTTATACACCGCCCAGAGCCAGCCACTAGCACAGCGCACGCAGTTATACACCGCCCAGAGCCAGCCACTAGCACAGCGCATGCAGTTATACACCCCCAGAGCCAGCCACTAGCACAGCGCACGCAGTTATACACCGCCCAGATACAGCCACTAGCACAGCGCACGCAGTTATACACCCCCAGAGCCAGCCACTAGTACAGCGCACGCAGTTATACACCCCCAGAGCCAGCCACTAGCACAGCGCACGCAGTTATACACCGCCCAGAGCCAGCCACTAGCACAGCGCATGCAGTTATACACCCCCAGAGCCAGCCACTAGCACAGCGCACGCAGTTATACACCGCCCAGAGCCAGCCACTAGCACAGCGCACGCAGTTATACACCGCCCAGAGCCAGCCACTAGCACAGCGCATGCAGTTATACACCGCCCAGAGCCAGCCACTAGCACAGCGCACGCAGTTATACACCGCCCAGAGCCAGCCACTAGCACAGCGCACGCAGTTATACACCGCCCAGATACAGCCACTAGCACAGCGCACGCAGTTATACACCCCCAGAGCCAGCCACTAGCACAACACACGCAGTTATACACCGCCCAGAGCCAGCCACTAGCACAGCGCACGCAGTTATACACCGCCCAGAGCCAGCCACTAGCACAGCGCACGCAGTTATACACCGCCCAGATACAGCCACTAGCACAGCGCACGCAGTTATACACCCCCAGAGCCAGCCACTAGCACAACACACGCAGTTATACACCGCCCCGAGCCAGCCACTAGCACCGCGCACGCAGTTATACACCGCCCAGATACAGCCACTAGCACAGCGCACGCAGTTATACACCCCCAGAGCCAGCCACTAGCACAGCGCACGCAGTTATACACCGCCCCGAGCCAGCCACTAGCACAGCGCACGCAGTTATACACCGCCCCGAGCCAGCCACTAGCACAGCGCACGCAGTTATACACCGCCCAGAGCCAGCCACTAGCACCGCGCACGCAGTTATACACCGCCCAGAGCCAGCCACTAGCACAGCGCACGCAGTTATACACCGCCCAGAGCCAGCCACTAGCACAGCGCACGCAGTTATACACCGCCCAGATACAGCCACTAGCACAGCGCACGCAGTTATACACCCCCAGAGCCAGCCACTAGCACAGCGCACGCAGTTATACACCGCCCAGAGCCAGCCACTAGCACAGCGCACGCAGTTATACACCGCCCAGAGCCAGCCACTAGCACAGCGCACGCAGTTATACACCCCCAGAGCCAGCCACTAGCACAGCGCATGCAGTTATACACCGCCCAGAGCCAGCCACTAGCACAGCGCACGCAGTTATACACCCCCAGAGCCAGCCACTAGTACAGCGCACGCAGTTATACACCGCCCAGAGCCAGCCACTAGTACAGCGCACGCAGTTATACACCCCCAGAGCCAGCCACTAGCACAGCGCACGCAGTTATACACCGCCCAGAGCCAGCCACTAGCACAGCGCATGCAGTTATACACCCCCAGAGCCAGCCACTAGCACAGCGCACGCAGTTATACACCGCCCAGAGCCAGCCACTAGCACAGCGCACGCAGTTATACACCGCCCAGAGCCAGCCACTAGCACAGCGCATGCAGTTATACACCCCCAGAGCCAGCCACTAGCACAGCGCACGCAGTTATACACCCCCAGAGCCAGCCACTAGCACAGCGCATGCAGTTATACACCCCCAGAGCCAGCCACTAGCACAGCGCATGCAGTTATACACCCCCAGAGCCAGCCACTAGCACAGCACATGTAGTTATACACCGCCCAGAGCCAGCCACTAGCACAGCGCACGCAGTTATACACCGCCCAGAGCCAGCCACTAGCACAGCGCACGCAGTTATACACCCCCCAGAGCCAGCCACTAGCACAGCGCACGCAGTTATACACCACCCAGAGCCAGCCACTAGCACAGCGCACGCAGTTATACACCCCCAGAGCCAGCCACTAGCACAGCGCACGCAGTTATACACCGCCCAGAGCCAGCCACTAGCACAGCGCATGTAGTTATACACCCCCAGAGCCAGCCACTAGCACAGCGCATGTAGTTATACACCGCCCAGAGCCAGCCACTAGCACAGCGCATGTAGTTATACACCGCCCAGAGCCAGCCACTAGCACAGCGCACGCAGTTATACACCCCCAGAGCCAGCCACTAGCACAGCGCATGTAGTTATACACCCCCAGAGCCAGCCACTAGCACCGCGCACGCAGTTATACACCCCCAGAGCCAGCCACTAGCACAGCGCATGCAGTTATACACCGCCCAGAGCCAGCCACTAGCACAGCGCACGCAGTTATACACCCCCAGAGCCAGCCACTAGCACAGCGCACGCAGTTATACACCGCCCAGAGCCAGCCACTAGCACAGCGCATGCAGTTATACACCCCCAGAGCCAGCCACTAGCACAGCGCATGTAGTTATACACCGCCCAGAGCCAGCCACTAGCACCGCGCACGCAGTTATACACCGCCCAGAGCCAGCCACTAGCACCGCGCACGCAGTTATACACCGCCCAGAGCCAGCCACTAGCACAGCGCATGTAGTTATACACCCCCAGAGCCAGCCACTAGCACAGCGCACGCAGTTATACACCGCCCAGAGCCAGCCACTAGCACAGCACACGCAGTTATACACCGCCCAGAGCCAGCCACTAGCACAGCGCACGCAGTTATACACCGCCCAGAGCCAGCCACTAGCACAGCACACGCAGTTATACACCGCCCAGAGCCAGCCACTAGCACAGCACACGCAGTTATACACCCCCAGAGCCAGCCACTAGCACAGCGCACGCAGTTATACACCGCCCAGAGCCAGCCACTAGCACAGCACACGCAGTTATACACCGCCCAGAGCCAGCCACTAGCACAGCGCACGCAGTTATACACCGCCTAGAGCCAGCCACTAGCACAACACACGCAGTTATACACCGCCCAGAGCCAGCCACTAGCACAGCACATGTAGTTATACACCGCCCAGAGCCAGCCACTAGCACAGCGCACGCAGTTATACACCGCCCAGAGCCAGCCACTAGCACAGCGCACGCAGTTATACACCGCCCAGAGCCAGCCACTAGCACCGCGCACGCAGTTATACACCGCCCAGAGCCAGCCACTAGCACAGCGCATGCAGTTATACACCGCCCAGAGCCAGCCACTAGCACAGCGCACGCAGTTATACACCGCCCAGAGCCAGCCACTAGCACAGCGCATGTAGTTATACACCCCCAGAGCCAGCCACTAGCACAGCGCACGCAGTTATACACCGCCCAGAGCCAGCCACTAGCACAGCGCACGCAGTTATACACCGCCCCGAGCCAGCCACTAGCACAGCACATGTAGTTATACACCGCCCAGAGCCAGCCACTAGCACAGCGCACGCAGTTATACACCGCCCAGAGCCAGCCACTAGCACAGCGCATGCAGTTATACACCGCCCCGAGCCAGCCACTAGCACAGCACATGTAGTTATACACCGCCCAGAGCCAGCCACTAGCACCGCGCACGCAGTTATACACCGCCCAGAGCCAGCCACTAGCACAGCGCACGCAGTTATACACCCCCCAGAGCCAGCCACTAGCACAGCACACGCAGTTATACACCGCCCAGAGCCAGCCACTAGCACAGCGCATGCAGTTATACACCCCCCAGAGCCAGCCACTAGCACAGCGCATGCAGTTATACACCGCCCAGATACAGCCACTAGCACAGCGCACGCAGTTATACACCACCCAGAGCCAGCCACTAGCACAGCGCATGTAGTTATACACCCCCAGAGCCAGCCACTAGCACAGCGCACGCAGTTATACACCCCCAGAGCCAGCCACTAGCACAGCGCACGCAGTTATACACCGCCCAGAGCCAGCCACTAGCACAGCGCACGCAGTTATACACCGCCCAGAGCCAGCCACTAGCACAGCGCATGTAGTTATACACCGCCCAGAGCCAGCCACTAGCACCGCGCACGGAGTTATACACCGCCCAGAGCCAGCCACTAGCACCGCGCATGTAGTTATACACCCCCAGAGCCAGCCACTAGCACAGCGCATGCAGTTATACACCGCCCAGAGCCAGCCACTAGCACCGCGCACGCAGTTATACACCCCCAGAGCCAGCCACTAGCACAGCGCACGCAGTTATACACCGCCCAGAGCCAGCCACTAGCACAGCGCATGCAGTTATACACCCCCAGAGCCAGCCACTAGCACAGCGCATGCAGTTATAAACCGCCCAGAGCCAGCCACTAGCACAGCGCATGCAGTTATACACCCCCAGAGCCAGCCACTAGCACCGCGCATGTAGTTATACACCGCCCAGAGCCAGCCACTAGCACAGCGCACGCAGTTATACACCGCCCAGAGCCAGCCACTAGCACAGCGCATGCAGTTATACACCGCCCAGAGCCAGCCACTAGCACAGCGCATGCAGTTATACACCGCCCAGAGCCAGCCACTAGCACAGCGCACGCAGTCATACACCGCCCAGAGCCAGCCACTAGCACCGCGCACGCAGTTATACACCGCCCAGAGCCAGCCACTAGCACCGCGCACGCAGTTATACACCGCCCAGAGCCAGCCACTAGCACCGCGCACGCAGTTATACACCGCCCCGAGCCAGCCACTAGCACAGCGCACGCAGTTATACACCCCCAGAGCCAGCCACTAGCACAGTGCACGCAGTTATACACCGCCCAGAGCCAGCCACTAGCACAGCGCACGCAGTTATACACCGCCCAGAGCCAGCCACTAGCACAACACACGCAGTTATACACCCCCAGAGCCAGCCACTAGCACAGCGCATGCAGTTATACACCCCCAGAGCCAGCCACTAGCACAGCGCACGCAGTTATACACCGCCCTGAGCCAGCCACTAGCACAGCGCACGCAGTTATACACCCCCAGAGCCAGCCACTAGCACAACACACGCAGTTATACACCGCCCAGAGCCAGCCACTAGCACAGCGCATGCAGTTATACACCCCCAGAGCCAGCCACTAGCACAGCGCACGCAGTTATACACCGCCCTGAGCCAGCCACTAGCACAGCGCACGCAGTTATACACCGCCCAGAGCCAGCCACTAGCACAGCGCACGCAGTTATACACCGCCTAGAGCCAGCCACTAGCACAACACACGCAGTTATACACCGCCCAGAGCCAGCCACTAGCACAGCGCATGTAGTTATACACCGCCCAGATACAGCCACTAGCACAGCGCACGCAGTTATACACCCCCAGAGCCAGCCACTAGCACAGCGCACGCAGTTATACACCGCCTAGAGCCAGCCACTAGCACCGCGCATGTAGTTATACACCGCCCAGAGCCAGCCACTAGCACAGCGCACGCAGTTATACACCCCCAGAGCCAGCCACTAGCACAGCGCACGCAGTTATACACCGCCTAGAGCCAGCCACTAGCACCGCGCATGTAGTTATACACCGCCCAGAGCCAGCCACTAGCACAGCGCACGCAGTTATACACCCCCAGAGCCAGCCACTAGCACAGCGCACGCAGTTATACACCGCCCAGAGCCAGCCACTAGCACAGCGCACGCAGTTATACACCGCCCAGAGCCAGCCACTAGCACAGCGCATGCAGTTATACACCGCCCAGAGCCAGCCACTAGCACAGCGCACGCAGTTATACACCGCCCAGAGCCAGCCACTAGCACAGCGCACGCAGTTATACACCGCCCAGATACAGCCACTAGCACAGCGCACGCAGTTATACACCCCCAGAGCCAGCCACTAGCACAACACACGCAGTTATACACCGCCCAGAGCCAGCCACTAGCACAGCGCACGCAGTTATACACCGCCCAGAGCCAGCCACTAGCACAGCGCACGCAGTTATACACCGCCCAGATACAGCCACTAGCACAGCGCACGCAGTTATACACCCCCAGAGCCAGCCACTAGCACAACACACGCAGTTATACACCGCCCCGAGCCAGCCACTAGCACCGCGCACGCAGTTATACACCGCCCAGAGCCAGCCACTAGCACCGCGCACGCAGTTATACACCGCCCAGATACAGCCACTAGCACAGCGCATGCAGTTATACACCCCCAGAGCCAGCCACTAGCACAGCGCACGCAGTTATACACCGCCCAGAGCCAGCCACTAGCACAGCGCACGCAGTTATACACCCCCAGAGCCAGCCACTAGCACCGCGCACGCAGTTATACACCGCCCAGAGCCAGCCACTAGCACCGCGCATGTAGTTATACACCCCCAGAGCCAGCCACTAGCACAGCGCATGCAGTTATACACCGCCCAGAGCCAGCCACTAGCACCGCGCACGCAGTTATAAACCGCCCAGAGCCAGCCACTAGCACCGCGCATGTAGTTATACACCGCCCAGAGCCAGCCACTAGCACAGCGCACGCAGTTATACACCGCCCAGAGCCAGCCACTAGCACAGCGCACGCAGTTATACACCCCCAGAGCCAGCCACTAGCACAGCGCATGCAGTTATACACCGCCCAGAGCCAGCCACTAGCACAGCGCACGCAGTTATACACCGCCCAGAGCCTGCCACTAGCACCGCGCACGCAGTTATACATCCCCAGAGCCAGCCACTAGCACAGCGCATGCAGTTATACCCCGCCCAGAGCCAGCCACTAGCACAGCGCACGCAGTTATACACCGCCCAGAGCCAGCCACTAGCACAGCGCACGCAGTTATACACCGCCCAGAGCCAGCCACTAGCACAGCGCACGCAGTTATACACCGCCCAGAGCCAGCCACTAGCACAGCGCACGCAGTTATACACCGCCCAGAGCCAGCCACTAGCACAGCGCACGCAGTTATACACCACCCAGAGCCAGCCACTAGCACAGCGCATGCAGTTATACACCGCCCAGAGCCAGCCACTAGCACAGCGCACGCAGTTATACACCGCCCAGAGCCAGCCACTAGCACAGCGCACGCAGTTATACACCCCCAGAGCCAGCCACTAGCACAGCGCATGCAGTTATACACCGCCCAGAGCCAGCCACTAGCACAGCGCACGCAGTTATACACCGCCCAGAGCCAGCCACTAGCACAGCGCATGCAGTTATACACCGCCCAGAGCCAGCCACTAGCACAGCGCACGCAGTTATACACCGCCCAGAGCCAGCCACTAGCACAGCGCATGTAGTTATACACCGCCCAGAGCCAGCCACTAGCACAGCGCATGTAGTTATACACCGCCCAGAGCCAGCCACTAGCACCGCGCACGCAGTTATACACCGCCCAGAGCCAGCCACTAGCACCGCGCATGTAGTTATACACCCCCAGAGCCAGCCACTAGCACAACACACGCAGTTATACACCCCCAGAGCCAGCCACTAGCACAGCGCACGCAGTTATACACCGCCCAGAGCCAGCCACTAGCACAGCACACGCAGTTATACACCGCCCAGAGCCAGCCACTAGCACAGCGCACGCAGTTATACACCGCCCAGAGCCAGCCACTAGCACAGCGCACGCAGTTATACACCCCCAGAGCCAGCCACTAGCACAGCGCACGCAGTTATACACCCCCAGAGCCAGCCACTAGCACAGCGCATGCAGTTATACACCGCCCAGAGCCAGCCACTAGCACAGCGCACGCAGTTATACACCCCCAGAGCCAGCCACTAGCACAGCGCACGCAGTTATACACCGCCCAGAGCCAGCCACTAGCACAGTGCACGCAGTTATACACCCCCAGAGCCAGCCACTAGCACAGCGCATGCAGTTATACACCGCCCAGAGCCAGCCACTAGCACAGCGCATGCAGTTGTACACCCCCAGAGCCAGCCACTAGCACAGTGCACGCAGTTATACACCCCCAGAGCCAGCCACTAGCACAGCGCACGCAGTTATACACCGCCCAGAGCCAGCCACTAGCACAGCGCATGTAGTTATACACCGCCCAGAGCCAGCCACTAGCACCGCGCACGCAGTTATACACCGCCCAGAGCCAGCCACTAGCACCGCGCACGCAGTTATACACCGCCCAGAGCCAGCCACTAGCACAGCGCACGCAGTTATACACCGCCCAGAGCCAGCCACTAGCACAGCGCACGCAGTTATACACCGCCCCGAGCCAGCCACTAGCACAGCACATGTAGTTATACACCGCCCAGAGCCAGCCACTAGCACAGCGCACGCAGTTATACACCGCCCAGAGCCAGCCACTAGCACAGCGCATGCAGTTATACACCGCCCCGAGCCAGCCACTAGCACAGCACATGTAGTTATACACCGCCCAGAGCCAGCCACTAGCACAGCCCACGCAGTTATACATATAATTTGGGCAGGGTCACGCTTACCTCACACATTACTGCATTTTATTCTTTACCCCAATCCCCTTGATGTACAGCACTGAGCACTCTGTTGTCACTTTATAATAATAAAATAAATAAGACATTTCAGATGGTTGCGTTGAGCGTTGCATGCGTCCCTTCTTAACCCAATAGTGTGAAATATGGATTTGGCATAAAACTCTTTAAATAAATGGTCACTTGTCCATCAACAATTAGGACCTGTGTTACAGACATCCGTTATTCCTTCCCTGCCATTTAAAGTGCTGACACACGTTGCGATGGAGGCTAACGGACGGCACTGACTATATTATGCCTGGAGGCATGTAGTCAGTATCTGCCCGCCTGCACACACTATATTTTCTTGTGATGCCAGGACCGCGCACACCAGGGACGTGCGGGGAGCTAAATGGCTAACAGAGGCACTGGCTGGCACCAGAGCCAGATTTACATGCAATATATGGGCTAAAGGGTACATCTGGGCGTTATACACAGGTGCAGCAGTATATACATCTGGGCGTTATACACAGGTGCAGCAGTATAGACTCCTGGAAATCTGGTGAGTTTTGATTAGAGATGTGTGGAAAGAATACACAGGTGAGGCACTGCTTCACCTGCCATAGACTTTTTACTCCAGAGTTTGGGCTATAAAAATTATTAGAATAATGCAAAGAAGATGTTTCAAACATATTCTTTATATTTTTCATATACTTTATACAGTCAAAACTCTGGCACAAATATTAGTATGACAGGAAAGGCTCTGCCTCACCCCACCGCACGTCACTGGCGCACATGGTGCGATATGCAGCATTAGTCACAAGACGAAAGACTAAATACAACAGGGAATAGATAGGACGTCACACATGTGCCGGACGGGGTGGTCTTCTGTATGCCGGCGGTCGGGCTCCCGGCACTCAGTATACCGGCGCCGGGAGCCTGACAGCTGGCATACCGACACTTATTTTCCCTCGTGGGGGTCCACGACCCCCATAGAGGGAGAATAAAATAGTGTCGCCACCGTGCCCGTAGCGTGGCGAGCGCAGCGAGCCCGCAAGGGGCTCATTTGCGCTCGCCACACTGTCGGTAAGCCGGCGGTCGGCTTCCCGGCGCCAGTATGCTGGTCGCCGGGAGCCCGACCGCCGGCCAGCCGTAGTGAACCCGCCGGACGCTACCTGGAAGTGTGCACTCAGTAACTTGGCCAGTATGGATGGACAGATCAGATGGCTTTTCTATATATACACACTGTATATTATATCCCTTTACACATGTCACACAAGACCGGCTAGTGTCCTTTCCTACTAATGATATGAAGTGATACCTTTTCTCTTGTGAGACAGCATGTCCACGTCTTGTGTATGCACTGACACGCTTCTTCCACACAGACTGCCTATAGTAACTGGAGGTGGGCGTTCAGGTGCTGCATCAGCAGCATAATGATTCCACCTGTTACCCATCTCTCACTGATTTCCCACATGTTCCTCTATACCAGGGGCGGGGAACCTTTTTTCTACCAAGGGACATTTGGATATTTATAAAATCCTTCGGGGACCATACAAAAATGATCACCTTAAAAATTTGCCTGCCCCCAGTAGTTATACCCCAGTATATATGCCCCCAGTAGTTATAGCCCAATATATATCCATACCTCCCAATATGACCCTCTCCAGGAGGACACAATGCTCTGCTTCTAGACTTTCCTCTTATTGTATGATTAGAGGCATCTGTGTTGAACAGGTAATGGATAAGAAAGGTGTTTCAGCACAGGTGATGGAAATCATAAACTAAGAGGGAAGTCCAGGAGCAGAGCATTCTGTCCCTCCTGGAGAGGGTCATGTTGGGAGGTATGTACATGCCCCCAGTAGTTATACCCCGTTATGCCCCAGTAGTTATACCCCCAGTCAGTAGTTATGCCCCAGTAGTTTTACCCCCAGTAGATACTGTATGCCCCCATTAGATATGCCCCCAGTCAGTTGTTTTGACCCAATAGATATACCCCCAGTAGTTATGCCCCCGTAGATATGCCCCCAGTAGATATACCCCCTTTAGTTATGCCCCCGTAGATATGCCCTCAGTAGATATGCCCCCGTAGATATGTCCCCAGTAGCTATGCCCCCAGTAGTTATGCCCCCAGTAGTTATACCCCCAGTAGATATGTCCCCAGTATATATGCCCCCAGTAGATATGCCCCCAGTACATATGCCCCCAATAGTTATGCCCCCAGTAGTTATGCCCCCAGTCAGTAGTTATGCCCCAGTAGATATGCCCCCAGTAGTTATGCCCCCAGTCAGTAGTTATGCCCCAGTAGATATGCCTCCAGTACATATGCCCCCAGTCAGTTGTTTTGACCCAGTAGTTATACCCCCAGTAGTTATGCCCCTGTCAGTAGTTATGGCCCCAGTAGTTATGCCCCCAGTGGATATGCCCCCAGTCAGTAGTTATGCCCCAGTAGTTTTACCCCCAGTAGATACTGTATGTCCCCAGTAGATATGTCCCCAGTAGATATGCCCCCAGTAGATATGTCCCCAGTACATATACCCCCAATAGTTATGCCCCCAGTACACATGCCCCCAGTAGTTTTGCCCCCAGTCAGTAGTTATGCCCTAGTAGATATGCCCCCAGTACATATACCACTAGTCACTTGTTATGCCCCATTAGATATGCCCCCAGTCAGTTGTTATGCCCCATTAGATATGCCCCCAGTCAGTTGTTTTGACCCAATAGATATACCCCCAGTAGTTATGCCCCCGTAGATATGCCCCCAGTTGACATGCCCCCAGTAGATATGTCCCCAGTAGATATACCCCCAGTAGTTATGCCCCCGTAGATATGTCCCCAGTAGTTATGCCCCCAGTAGTTATGCCCCCGTAGATATGTCCCCAGTACATATGCCCCCTGTAGATATGCCCCCAGTAGATATGCCCCCAGTGGTTATACCCCCAGTAGTTATACCCCCAGTAGATATGTCCCCAGTACATATACCCCCAGTAGTTATGCCCCCAGTCAGTAGTTATGCCCCAGTAGATATGCCTCCAATACATATGCCCCCAGTCAGTTGTTTTGACCCAATAGATATACCCCCAGTAGTTATTCCCCCAGTAGATATACCCCCAGTAGATATACCCCTTGTAGATATGCCCCCAGTACATATGCCACTAGTCAGTTGTTATGCCCCATTAGATATGCCCCCTAGTAAAGCCGCTTACACACACACACATAAAAAAAACAAAAACAAAACCCACAATACTCACCAGCCCCGCTCCTGCTTCCGGACCGCTGCCCTCCGCCTGGCCGCCTGCTCTTCGGAGATATGGGAGAGACGTCATGACGTCTCTCCTATAGCACCGCATAGCCGCACACCTCTTGAGCTGGAGGCTGGAGCTCAGTAGTAAGCTCCTGCCTCCGGCTGCTGCTGAGGGGAAGGTGCCAGGCACCCGCTGGTAACAAAATCTCAGCGGGCGCCCGGCATCTCCCTCGGTTAGGTGAGCCTGGCCGAGCAGATCAAGTGGCTTTGCGGGCCTTATACGGCCCTCGGGCCGGAGGTTCCCCACCCCTGCTCTATATGAACCTGTCTTTAATGAATGAGGTCAGTGCTGTTATTTAACATATTGCAAGCCAAAAATGTAACAGGCACAGGTATGACTGCTCTCTGCAGGGGTGATGTATCAAGACTTGGAGAGAGATGAGGTGGAGCTTCTGTCATCTGAAAGCATACTTGCCTAGTCTCCCGGATCGTCCGGGAGGCTCCTGAAAATCGGGTGGCGCTGCCAGCCCCCGGAAGGGCAGGCAAGTCTCCAGGAGCTGCCTCACCCCCCTCACAGCCACCCACTCCCCCCTCAGCCGTACTTCCAAGTAGGCGGTCCGGGGAGGAAGATTCACGCTTAAGCGCATCATAGTCCCGCCCCTCGCTATTCAGTGACGAAAATCCGGCCATTGAATTGTGGGGGTGGGACCATGATGATGCAATTACGCGTCCACACCCCCTGCACTGCCCACCCATGATGAGGCCACGCCCCCTGTTTAGCCGACCTGTTGTATATAGGAGGCAGAGCCGGCCATAGGCATAGGCAAACTAGGCAATTGCCTAGGGCATTTGATATGCCTAGGGACATCAGCAGCTTCTGCTGATTAAAATGATATGCGGCATGCCTATATTCTGTGTGTAGCATTTCATATGCAGATACAGCCACAGTCTCACACAGTATAAAGGCATGCTGCATATCATTTTAATCAACAGAAGATGCTTGTGCATCCTAGCCACATAGCAATGCAAATAAGATGCATTTTCATTAAAAAAATTTGCCCGACGTTAGCATTTAGGCAAGATTTATGAGGACACATCTGTATCCAAGCAGAGGCAGATGTCACAGTGTTAGTGGCAGTGTGAGTGCTGTGTGCATGTGAGTAGGTTGGTTGTGCAGTAGTGTTCAGAATATGTGTAAGGAGTATTATGTGTGTCATGTAAAAATGCATTAATAATGTGCAACATATGTGTAAGGGGCACTATGTGTGTCATGTGTATAAGGGCATTAATAATGAGCGGCATATGTGTAATAGGGTACTATTGTATGTGTCATTATGTGTGTAGGGGCACTAATAATGTGCAGCAAATGTGTAGGGGGCACTATGTGTGTCATTATGTGTATAAGTGCATTAATAATGCGCGGCATATGTGTAAGGGACATTATGTGTAAAGCAGCATTAATAAAGGTTGTCATAATGTGTAAGGCGCATTGTGTTTATAAGGACATTAATGTGTCTCATATGTGTAAGGGACATTATGTGTAAAGCAGCATTAATAAAGGTTGTCATAATGTGTAAGACGCATTATGTTTATAAGGACATTAATAATGTGTCTCATGTGTAAGGGCCATTACTGTGTGGCATTATGTGTATAAGGTGCTCTTCTATGTGGCGTTGCGTATAGAAAGGGCACTACTGTGTCGTCTAATGTGAATAAAGAGCAATAGGGTGTGGTGTAATGTGAATAAGGAGCAATTCATTATAATGTAATGTGAATAAGGGGCTCTACTGTGAGGAGTAACGTTTATAAGGTAAAGTGATAATACTGTGGGATGTAATATGAATTATGGAAAGTATCGCATGAGCAAATGTGAATAAAGTGCAGTACTGTGTGGCGTAATTGGAATTGGAATTACTATTGTGTGGCCATGCCCCTTGCCAGCAAAAACACACCCCTTTTTTGGGGGGCTGTGCACCAAATGTGTGAACTGTTTCTATTTAAAATATAGGGGGTACAAACACCAAAATAAGAACTGCTATGGATGAGGGGTGATGGTGCTGGGAAAGAGGTGCAAGGTCAGAGGCGGAACCAGCGGTGGTGCTAGGGGGCACCAGCCAAAATCTTGCCTAGGGCATCATATTGGTTAGGGCCGGCTCTGATAGGAGGGACCGCAGCAGTTATCCCTACTACCTGCAGCCGCAGCGCCATAGCTTTCTATAAGGAATGATATGCTGCCAGATTTATCAATTTATGGAATGCCAAGCTGGAGGCTTTGAATATGCGATTGATGATAACTAGACTCTCAGGTCCCGTGGGCTGCGCCGACTTTGGTTCTGCCTCTGATGTCTATCACCACAGTATATAAATAATTTACTTGCAGTGGAAGAGGTACACTACAAACGTTCCTAAGGAATGCCGTCAGCAGGAATCATATGAGATCATGACTGTGATTCATAGGAGTCAATCCAATCACCTGCAAAGGGGGCGAGTTGCCTGTTCTGCAGCGCATAAATGCCGGCAACAGCACCGCAATTTACCCCACTCGAGTCACAGCCCGATGTCACCCCAAACTTGCAGGTTTTGTATGCAGCCCTATGGTGAGTGAGGTGCTCACAACTCAGTGGGGTTGTGTATTCAGCAGTAATGTGATTTGTGCAGACGTACTCCATTATAAATACACACACACACACACACACACACACACACACACACACACACACACACACACACACACACACACACACACACTCTCCGCATGGAGCGCTCTACAGATACAATAGTTTGTACCTATTACAATAAAGTTCTGTCAAGTGATTGTTACATGATGAAACCATTCCTTACTGACTCCTCCACCTCTCCACAACTTCCTTACTGACTCCTCCACAACTTCCTTACTGACTCCTCCACCTCTCCACAACTTCCTTACTGACTCCTCCACAACTTCCTTACTGACTCCTCCACCTCTCCACAACTTCCTTACTTACTCTTCCACAACTTCCTTACTGACTCCTCCACCTCTCCACAACTTCCTTACTGACTCCTCCACAACTTCCTTACTGACTCCTCCACCTCTCCACAACTTCCTTACTGACTCCTCCACAACTTCCTTACTGACTCCTCCACCTCTCCACAACTTCCTTACTGACTCCTCCACAACTTCCTTACTGACTCCTCCACCTCTCCACAACTTCCTTACTGACTCTTCCACAACTTCCTTACTGACTCCTCCACCTCTCCACAACTTCCTTACTGACTCCTCCACAACTTCCTTACTGACTCCTCCACCTCTCCACAACTTCCTTACTGACTCCTCCACAACTTCCTTACTGAGTCCTGCACCTTTCCACAACTTCCTTACTGACTCCTGCACCTCTCCACAACTTCCTTACTGACTCCTCCACAACTTCCTTACTGACTTCTCCACAACTTCCTTACTGACTCCTCCACCTCTCCACAACTTCCTTACTGACTCCTCCACAACTTCCTTACTGACTCCTGCACCTCTCCACAACTTCCTTACTGACTCCTGCACCTCTCCACAACTTCCTTACTGACTTCTCCACCTCTCCACAACTTCCTTACTGACTCCTCCATCTCTCCACAACTTCCTTACTGACTCCTCCATAAATTCCTTACTGACTCCTCCACCTCTCCACAACTTCCTTACTGACTCCTCCACAACTTCCTTACTGACTCTTCCACCTCTCCACAACTTCCTTACTGACTCCTCCACAACTTCCTTACTGACTACTCCATCTCTCCACAACTTCCTTACTGACGCCTCCACAACATCCTTACTGACTCCTCCACCTTTCCACAACTTCCTTACTGACTCCTGCATCTCTCCACAACTTCCTTACTGACTCCTCCACCTCTCCACAACTTCCTTACTGACTCATCCATCTCTCCACAACTTCCTTACTTACTCCTCCACAACTTCCTTAGTGACTCCTCCACCTCTCCACAACTTCCTTACTTACTCCTCCACAACTTCCTTACTGACTCCTCCACCTCTCCACAACTTCCTTACTGACTCCTCCACAGCTTCCTTACTGACTACTCCACCTCTCCACAACTTTCTTACTGACGCCTCCACAACTTCCTTACTGACTCCTCCACCTCTCCACAACTTCCTTACTGACTCCTCTACAACTTCCTTACTGACTCCTCCAACTCTCCACAACTTTCTTACTGACGCCTCCACAACTTCCTTACTGACTCCTCCACCTTTCCACAACTTCCTTACTGACTCCTGCATCTCTCCACAACTTCCTTACTGACTCCTCCACCTCTCCACAACTTCCTTACTGACTCCTCCATCTCTCCCCAACTTCCTTACTGACTCCTCCACAACTTCCTTAGTGACTCCTCCACCTCTCCACAACTTCCTTACTGACTCCTCCATCTCTCCACAACTTCCTTACTGACTCCTCCACAACTTCCTTAGTGACTCCTCCACCTCTCCACAACTTCCTTACAGACTCCTCCACCTCTCCACAACTTCCTTACTGACTCCGCCACAACTTCCTTACTGACTACTCCACCTCTCCACAACTTCCTTACTGACGTCTCCACAACTTCCTTACTGACTCCTCCACCTCTGCACAACTTCCTTACTGACTCCTCCACCTCTCCACAACTTCCTTACTGACTCCTCTACAACTTCCTTACTGACTCCTCCACCTCTCCACAACTTTCTTACTGACGCCTCCTCAACTTCCTTACTGACTCCTCCACCTCTCCACAACTTCCTTATTGACTCCTCCATCTCTCCCCAACTTCCTTACTGACTCCTCCACAACTTCTTTATTGACTCCTCCACCTCTTTACAACTTCCTTACTGACTCCTCCACCTCTCCACAACTTCCTTACAGACTCCTCCACCTCTCCACAACTTCCTTACTGACTCCTCCACAACTTCCTTACTGACTCCTCCACCTCTCCACAACTTCCTTACTGACTCCTCCACAACTTCCTTACTGACTCCTCCACCTCTCCACAACTTCCTTACTGACTCCTCCACAACTTCCTTACTGACTCCTCCACCTCTCCACAACTTCCTTACTGACTCCTCCACAACTTCCTTACTGACTCCTCCACCTCTCCACAACTTCAATACTGACTCCTCCACAACTTCCTTACTGAGTCCTGCACATTTCCACAACTTCCTTACTGACTCCTGCACCTCTCCACAACTTCCTTACTGACTCCTCCACAACTTCCTTACTGACTTCTCCACAACTTCCTTACTGACTCCTCCACCTCTCCACAACTTCCTTACTGACTCCTCCACAACTTCCTTACTGACTGCTGCACCTCTCCACAACTTCCTTACTGACTTCTCCACCTCTCCACAACTTCCTTACTGACTCCTCCACCTGTCCACAACTTCCTTACTGACTCCTGCATCTCTCCACAACTTCCTTACTGACTCCTCCACCTCTCCACAACTTCCTTACTGACTCATCCATCTCTCCACAACTTCCTTACTTACTCCTCCACAACTTCCTTAGTGACTCCTCCACCTCTCCACAACTTCCTTACTTACTCCTCCACAACTTCCTTACTGACTCCTCCACCTCTCCACAACTTCCTTACTGACTCCTCCACAGCTTCCTTACTGACTACTCCACCTCTCCACAACTTTCTTACTGACGCCTCCACAACTTCCTTACTGACTCCTCCACCTCTCCACAACTTCCTTACTGACTCCTCTACAACTTCCTTACTGACTCCTCCATAAATTCCTTTCTGACTCCTCCACCTCTCCACAACTTCCTTACTGACTCCTCCACAACTTCCTTACTGACTCTTCCACCTCTCCACAACTTCCTTACTTACTCCTCCACAACTTCCTTACTGACTACTCCATCTCTCCACAACTTCCTTACTGACGCCTCCACAACTTCCTTACTGACTCCTCCACCTTTCCACAACTTCCTTACTGACTCCTGCATCTCTCCACAACTTCCTTACTGACTCCTCCACCTGTCCACAACTTCCTTACTGACTACTCCACCTCTCCACAAGTTTCTTACTGACGCCTCCACAACTTCCTTACTGACTCCTCCACCTCTCCACAACTTCCTTACTGACTCCTCCACCTCTCCACAACTTCCTTACTGACTCCTCTACAACTTCCTTACTGACTCCTCCAACTCTCCACAACTTTCTTACTGACGCCTCCACAACTTCCTTACTGACTCCTCCACCTTTCCACAACTTCCTTACTGACTCCTGCATCTCTCCACAACTTCCTTACTGACTCCTCCACCTCTCCACAACTTCCTTACTGACTCCTCCATCTCTCCCCAACTTCCTTACTGACTCCTCCACAACTTCCTTAGTGACTCCTCCATCTCTCCACAACTTCCTTACTGACTCCTCCATCTCTCCACAACTTCCTTACTGACTCCTCCACAACTTCCTTAGTGACTCCTCCACCTCTCCACAACTTCCTTACAGACTCCTCCACCTCTCCACAACTTCCTTACTGACTCCTCCACAACTTCCTTACTGACTACTCCACCTCTCCAAAACTTCCTTACTGAAGCCTCCACAACTTCCTTACTGACTCCTCCACCTCTGCACAACTTCCTTACTGACTCCTCCACCTCTCCACAACTTCCTTACTGACTCCTCCACCTCTCCACAACTTTCTTACTGATGCCTCCTCAACTTCCTTACTGACTCCTCCACCTCTCCACAACTTCCTTATTGACTCCTCCATCTCTCCCCAACTTCCTTACTGACTCCTCCACAACTTCTTTATTGACTCCTCCACCTCTTTACAACTTCCTTACTGACTCCTCCATCTCTCCACAACTTCCTTACAGACTCCTCCACCTCTCCACAACTTCCTTACTGACTCCTCCACAACTTTCTTACTGACTCCTCCACCTCTCCACAACTTCCTTACTGACTCCTCCACCTCTCCACAACTTCCTTACTGACTCCTCCACAACTTCCTTACTGACTCCTCCACCTCTCCACAACTTCCTTACTGACTCCTCCACAACTTCCTTACTGAGTCCTGCACCTTTCCACAACTTCCTTACTGACTCCTGCACCTCTCCACAACGTCCTTACTGACTCCTCCACAACTTCCTTACTGACTTCTCCACAACTTCCTTACTGACTCCTCCACCTCTCCACAACTTCCTTACTGACTCCTCCACAACTTCCTTACTGACTCCTGCACCTCTCCACAACTTCCTTACTGACTTCTCCACCTCTCCACAACTTCCTTACTGACTCCTCCATCTCTCCACAACTTCCTTACTGACTCCTCCATAAATTCCTTACTGACTCCTCCACCTCTCCACAACTTTCTTACTGATGCCTCCTCAACTTCCTTACTGACTCCTCCACCTCTCCACAACTTCCTTATTGACTCCTCCATCTCTCCCCAACTTCCTTACTGACTCCTCCACAACTTCTTTATTGACTCCTCCACCTCTTTACAACTTCCTTACTGACTCCTCCATCTCTCCACAACTTCCTTACAGACTCCTCCACCTCTCCACAACTTCCTTACTGACTCCTCCACAACTTTCTTACTGACTCCTCCACCTCTCCACAACTTCCTTACTGACTCCTCCACCTCTCCACAACTTCCTTACTGACTCCTCCACAACTTCCTTACTGACTCCTCCACCTCTCCACAACTTCCTTACTGACTCCTCCACAACTTCCTTACTGAGTCCTGCACCTTTCCACAACTTCCTTACTGACTCCTGCACCTCTCCACAACGTCCTTACTGACTCCTCCACAACTTCCTTACTGACTTCTCCACAACTTCCTTACTGACTCCTCCACCTCTCCACAACTTCCTTACTGACTCCTCCACAACTTCCTTACTGACTCCTGCACCTCTCCACAACTTCCTTACTGACTTCTCCACCTCTCCACAACTTCCTTACTGACTCCTCCATCTCTCCACAACTTCCTTACTGACTCCTCCATAAATTCCTTACTGACTCCTCCACCTCTCCACAACTTCCTTACTGACTCCTCCACAACTTCCTTACTGACTCTTCCACCTCTCCACAACTTCCTTACTGACTCCTCCACAACTTCCTTACTGACTACTCCATCTCTCCACAACTTCCTTACTGACGCCTCCACAACTTCCTTACTGACTCCTCCACCTTTCCACAACTTCCTTACTGACTCCTGCATCTCTCCACAACTTCCTTACTGACTCCTCCACCTCTCCACAACTTCCTTACTGACTCCTCCACAACTTCCTTACTGACTCCTCCACCTCTCCACAACTTCAATACTGACTCCTCCACAACTTCCTTACTGAGTCCTGCACATTTCCACAACTTCCTTACTGACTCCTGCACCTCTCCACAACTTCCTTACTGACTCCTCCACAACTTCCTTACTGACTTCTCCACAACTTCCTTACTGACTCCTCCACCTCTCCACAACTTCCTTACTGACTCCTCCACAACTTCCTTACTGACTGCTGCACCTCTCCACAACTTCCTTACTGACTTCTCCACCTCTCCACAACTTCCTTACTGACTCCTCCACCTGTCCACAACTTCCTTACTGACTCCTGCATCTCTCCACAACTTCCTTACTGACTCCTCCACCTCTCCACAACTTCCTTACTGACTCATCCATCTCTCCACAACTTCCTTACTTACTCCTCCACAACTTCCTTAGTGACTCCTCCACCTCTCCACAACTTCCTTACTTACTCCTCCACAACTTCCTTACTGACTCCTCCACCTCTCCACAACTTCCTTACTGACTCCTCCACAGCTTCCTTACTGACTACTCCACCTCTCCACAACTTTCTTACTGACGCCTCCACAACTTCCTTACTGACTCCTCCACCTCTCCACAACTTCCTTACTGACTCCTCTACAACTTCCTTACTGACTCCTCCATAAATTCCTTTCTGACTCCTCCACCTCTCCACAACTTCCTTACTGACTCCTCCACAACTTCCTTACTGACTCTTCCACCTCTCCACAACTTCCTTACTTACTCCTCCACAACTTCCTTACTGACTACTCCATCTCTCCACAACTTCCTTACTGACGCCTCCACAACTTCCTTACTGACTCCTCCACCTTTCCACAACTTCCTTACTGACTCCTGCATCTCTCCACAACTTCCTTACTGACTCCTCCACCTGTCCACAACTTCCTTACTGACTACTCCTCCTCTCCACAACTTTCTTACTGACGCCTCCACAACTTCCTTACTGACTCCTCCACCTCTCCACAACTTCCTTACTGACTCCTCCACCTCTCCACAACTTCCTTACTGACTCCTCTACAACTTCCTTACTGACTCCTCCAACTCTCCACAACTTTCTTACTGACGCCTCCACAACTTCCTTACTGACTCCTCCACCTTTCCACAACTTCCTTACTGACTCCTGCATCTCTCCACAACTTCCTTACTGACTCCTCCACCTCTCCACAACTTCCTTACTGACTCCTCCATCTCTCCCCAACTTCCTTACTGACTCCTCCACAACTTCCTTAGTGACTCCTCCATCTCTCCACAACTTCCTTACTGACTCCTCCATCTCTCCACAACTTCCTTACTGACTCCTCCACAACTTCCTTAGTGACTCCTCCACCTCTCCACAACTTCCTTACAGACTCCTCCACCTCTCCACAACTTCCTTACTGACTCCTCCACAAATTCCTTACTGACTACTCCACCTCTCCAAAACTTCCTTACTGAAGCCTCCACAACTTCCTTACTGACTCCTCCACCTCTGCACAACTTCCTTACTGACTCCTCCACCTCTCCACAACTTCCTTACTGACTCCTCTACAACTTCCTTACTGACTCCTCCACCTCTCCACAACTTTCTTACTGATGCCTCCTCAACTTCCTTACTGACTCCTCCACCTCTCCACAACTTCCTTATTGACTCCTCCATCTCTCCCCAACTTCCTTACTGACTCCTCCACAACTTCTTTATTGACTCCTCCACCTCTTTACAACTTCCTTACTGACTCCTCCATCTCTCCACAACTTCCTTACAGACTCCTCCACCTCTCCACAACTTCCTTACTGACTCCTCCACAACTTTCTTACTGACTCCTCCACCTCTCCACAACTTCCTTACTGACTCCTCCACAACTTCCTTACTGACTCCTCCACCTCTCCACAACTTCCTTACTGACTCCTCCACAACTTCCTTACTGAGTCCTGCACCTTTCCACAACTTCCTTACTGACTCCTGCACCTCTCCACAACGTCCTTACTGACTCCTCCACAACTTCCTTACTGACTTCTCCACAACTTCCTTACTGACTCCTCCACCTCTCCACAACTTCCTTACTGACTCCTCCACAACTTCCTTACTGACTCCTGCACCTCTCCACAACTTCCTTACTGACTTCTCCACCTCTCCACAACTTCCTTACTGACTCCTCCATCTCTCCACAACTTCCTTACTGACTCCTCCATAAATTCCTTACTGACTCCTCCACCTCTCCACAACTTCCTTACTGACTCCTCCACAACTTCCTTACTGACTCTTCCACCTCTCCACAACTTCCTTACTGACTCCTCCACAACTTCCTTACTGACTACTCCATCTCTCCACAACTTCCTTACTGACGCCTCCACAACTTCCTTACTGACTCCTCCACCTTTCCACAACTTCCTTACTGACTCCTGCATCTCTCCACAACTTCCTTACTGACTCCTCCACCTCTCCACAACTTCCTTACTGACTCCTCCATCTCTCCACAACTTCCTTACTTACTCCTCCACAACTTCCTTAGTGACTCCTCCACCTCTCCACAACTTCCTTACTGACTTCTCCACCTCTCCACAACTTCCTTACTTACTCCTCCACAACTTCCTTACTGACTCCTCCACCTCTCCACAACTTACTTACTGACTCCTCCACAGCTTCCTTACTGACTACTCCACCTCTCCACAACTTTCTTACTGACGCCTCCACAACTTCCTTACTGACTCCTCCACCTCTCCACAACTTCCTTACTGACTCATCTACCTCTCCACAACTTCCTTACTGACTCCTCTACAACTTCCTTACTGACTCCTCCAACTCTCCACAACTTTCTTACTGACGCCTCCACAACTTCCTTACTGAGTCCTCCACCTTTCCACAACTTCCTTACTGACTCCTGCATCTCTCCACAACTTCCTTACTGACTCCTCCACCTCTCCACAACTTCCTTACTGACTCCTCCATCTCTCCCCAACTTCCTAACTGACTCCTCCACAACTTCCTTAGTGACTCCTCCACCTCTCCACAACTTCCTTACTGACTCCTCCATCTCTCCACAACTTCCTTACTGACTCCTCCACAACTTCCTTAGTGACTCCTCCACCTCTCCACAACTTCCTTACAGACTCCTCCACCTCTCCACAACTTCCTTACTGACTCCTCCACAACTTCCTTACTGACTACTCCACCTCTCCACAACTTCCTTACTGACTCCTCCATCTCTCCACAACTTCCTTACTGACTCCTCCACAACTTCCTTAGTGACTCCTCCACCTCTCCACAACTTCCTTACAGACTCCTCCACCTCTCCACAACTTCCTTACTGACTCCTCCACAACTTCCTTACTGGCTCCTCCACCTCTCCACAACTTTCTTACTGATGCCTCCTCAAATTCCTTACTGACTCCTCCACCTCTCCACAACTTCCTTATTGACTCCTCCATCTCTCCCCAACTTCCTTACTGACTCCTCCACAACTTCCTTACTGACTCCTCCACCTCTCCACAACTTCCTTACTGACTCCTCCACAACTTTCTTACTGACTCCTCCACCTCTCCTCAACTTCCCTACTGACTCCTCCACAACTTCCTTACTGGCTACTCCACCTCTCCACAACTTCCTTACTGACGCCTCCACAACTTCCTTACTGACTCCTCCACCTCTGCACAACTTCCTTACTGACGCCTCCAATACTTCCTTACTGACTCCTCCACCTCTGCACGACTTCCTTACTGACTCCTCCATCTCTCCACAACTTCCTTACTGACTCATCCACAACTTCCTTACTGAGTCCTCCACCTTTCCACAACTTCCTTACTGACTCCTGCACCTCTCCACAACTTCCTTACTGACTCCTCCACCTCTCTACAACTTCCTTACTGACTCCTCCGCTCCATCTCTCCACAACTTCCTTACTGACTCCTCCACAACTTCCTTACTGACTCCTCCACCTCTGCACATTTTCCTGACTGACTCCTCCATCTCTCCACAACTTCCTTACTGACTCCTCCACAACTTCCTTACTGACTCCTCCACCTCTCCACAACTTCGTTACTGACTCCTCCACAACTTCCTTACTGGCTACTCCACCTCTCCACAACCTCCGTACTGACGCCTCCACAACTTCCTTACTGACTCCTCCATCTTTCCACAACTTCCTTACTGACTCCTCCACAACTTCTTTACTGAGTCCCCCACCTCTCCACAACTTCCTTACTGACTCCTCCATCTCTCCACAACTTCCTTACTGACGCCTCCACAACTTCCTTACTGACTCCTCCACCTCTGCACAACTTGCTTACTGACTCCTCCACCTCTCCACAACTTCCTTACTGACTCCTCCACAACTTCCATACTGACTCCTCCACCTCTCCACAACTTCCTTACTGACGCCTCCACAACTTCCTTACTGACTCCTCCACCTCTCCACAACTTCCTTACTGACGCCTCCACAACTTCCTTACTGACTCCTCCACCTCTGCACAACTTCCTTACTGACTCCTCCACAAATTCCTTACTGACTCCTCCACCTCTCCACAACTTCCTTACTGACTCCTCCACAACTTCCTTACTGACTCCTCCACCTCTCCACAACTTCCTTACAGACTCCTCCACAACTTCCTTAGTGACTCCTCCACCTCTTACAACTTCCTTACTGACTCCTCCACAACTTCCTTACTGACTTCTCCACCTCTCCACAACTTCCTTACTGACTCCTCCATCTCTCAACAACTTCCTTACTGACTCCTACATAACTTCCTTACTGACTCCTCCACCTCTCCACAACTTCCTTACTGACTGCTCCACAACTTCCTTACTGACTCCTGAACCTCTCCACAACTTCCTTACTGACTCCTCCACAACTTCCTTACTGACTACTCCAACTCTCCACAACTTCCTTACTGACGCATCCACAACTTCCAAACTGACTCCTCCACCTCTGCACGACTTCCTTACTGACTCCTCCATCTCTCTACAGCTTCCTTACTGACTCCTCCACAACTTCCTTACTGAGTCCTCCACCTTTCCACAATTTCCTTACTGACTCCTGCACCTCTGCACAACTTCCTTACTGACTCCTCCATCTCTCCACAACTTCCTTACTGACTCCTCCACAACTTCCTTAGTGACTCCTCCACCTCTCCACAACTTCCTTACTTACTCCTCCACAACTTCCTTACTGACTCATCCACCTCTCCACAACTTCCTTACTGACTCCTCCACAACTTCCTTACTGACTACTCCACCTCTCCACAACTTCCTTACTGACGCCTCCACAACTTCCTTACTGACTCCGCCACCTCTGCACAACTTCCTTACTGACTCCTCTACAACTTCCTTACTGACTCCTCCATCTCTCCACAACTTTCTTACTGATGCCTCCACAACTTCCTTACTGACTCCTCCACCTCTCCACAACTTCCTTACTGACTCCTCCATCTCTCCCCAACTTCCTTACTGACTCCTCCACAACTTCCTTAGTGATTCCTCCACCTCTCCACAACTTCCTTACTGACTCCTCCACAAATTCCTTACGGACTCCTCCACCTCTTACAACTTCCTTACTGACTCCTCCACAACTTCCTTACTGACTTCTCCACCTCTCCACAACTTCCTTACTGACTCCTCCATCTCTCAACAACTTCCTTACTGACTCCTACATAACTTCCTTACTGACTCCTCCACCTCTCCACAACTTCCTTACTGACTCCTCCACAACTTCCTTACTGACTCCTGAACCTCTCCACAACTTCCTTACTGACTCCTCCACAACTTCCTTACTGACTACTCCACCTCTCCACAACTTCCTTACTGACGCATCCACAACTTCCAAACTGACTCCTCCACCTCTGCACGACTTCCTTACTGACTCCTCCATCTCTCTACAACTTCCTTACTGACTCCTCCACAACTTCCTTACTGAGTCCTCCACCTTTCCACAATTTCCTTACTGACTCCTGCACCTCTGCACAACTTCCTTACTGACTCCTCCACCTCTCCACAACTTCCTTACTGACTCCTCCATCTCTCCACAACTTCCTTACTGACTCCTCCACAACTTCCTTAGTGACTCCTCCACCTCTCCACAACTTCCTTACTTACTCCTCCACAACTTCCTTACTGACTCATCCACCTCTCCACAACTTCCTTACTGACTCCTCCACAACTTCCTTACTGACTACTCCACCTCTCCACAACTTCCTTACTGACGCCTCCACAACTTCCTTACTGACTCCGCCACCTCTGCACAACTTCCTTACTGACTCCTCTACAACTTCCTTACCGACTCCTCCACCTCTCCACAACTTTCTTACTGATGCCTCCACAACTTCCTTACTGACTCCTCCACCTCTCCACAACTTCCTTACTGACTCCTCCATCTCTCCCCAACTTCCTTACTGACTCCTCCACAACATCCTTAGTGATTCCTACACCTCTCCATAACTTCCTTACTGACTCCTCCACAACTTCCTTACTGACTCCTCCACCTCTCCACAACTTCCTTACTGACTCCTCCACAACTTCCTTACTGGCTACTCCACCTCTCCGCAACTTCCTTACTGACGCCTCCATAACTTCCTTACTGACTCCTCCACCTCTGCACAACTTCCTGACTGACTCCTCCATCTCTCCACAACTTCCTTACTGACTCCTCCACTACTTCCTTACTGACTCCTCCACCTTTCCACAACTTCCTTACTGACTCCTCCACAACTTCCTTACTGGCTACTCCACCTCTCCACAACTTCCTTACTGACGCCTCCACAACTTCCTTACTGACTCCTCCACCTCTGCAAAACTTCCTTACTGACTCCTCCATCTCTCAACAACTTCCTTACTGACTCCTCCACAACTTCCTTACTGACTCCTCCACCTTTCCACAACTTCCTTACGTGACTCCTCCACAACTTCCTTACTGAGTCCCCCACCTCTCCACAACTTCCTTACTGACTCCTCCATCTCTCCACAACTTCCTTACTGACTCCTCCACAACTTCATTACTGACTCCTCTACCTCTCCACAACTTCCTTACTGACTCCTCCACAACTTCCTTACTGACTCCTCCACCTCTCCACAACTTCATTACTGACTCCTCCATCTCTCCCCAACTTCCTTACTGACTCCTCCACCTCTCCACAACTTCCTTACTGACGCCTCCACAACTTCCTTACTGACTCCTCCACCTCTCCACAACTTCCTTACTGACTCCTCCACAAATTCCTTACTGACTACTCCACCTCTCCACAACTTCCTTACTGACGCCTCCACAACTTCCTTACTGACTCCTCCACCTCTCCACAACTTCCTTACTGACGCCTCCACAACTTCCTTACTGACTCCTCCACCTCTGCACAACTTCCTTACTGACTCCTCCACAAATTCCTTACTGACTACTCCACCTCTCCACAACTTCCTTACTGACGCCTCCACAACTTCCTTACTGACTCCTCCACCTCTGCACAACTTCCTTACTGACTCCTCCACCTCTCCACAACTTCCTTACTGACTCCTCCACAACTTCCATACTGACTCCTCCACCTCTCCACAACTTCCTTACTGACTCCTCCACCTCTCCACAACTTCCTTACAGACTCCTCCACAACTTCCTTAGTGACTCCTCCACCTCTTACAACTTCCTTACTGACTCCTCCACAACTTCCTTACTGACTTCTCCACCTCTCCACAACTTCCTTACTGACTCCTCCATCTCTCAACAACTTCCTTACTGACTCCTACATAACTTCCTTACTGACTCCTCCACCTCTCCACAACTTCCTTACTGACTCCTCCACAACTTCCTTACTGACTCCTGAACCTCTCCACAACTTCCTTACTGACTCCTCCACAACTTCCTTACTGACTCCTGCACCTCTCCACAACTTCCTTACTGACTTCTCCACCTCTCCACAACTTCCTTACTGACTCCTCCATCTCTCCACAACTTCCTTACTGACTCCTCCATAAATTCCTTACTGACTCCTCCACCTCTCCACAACTTCCTTACTGACTCCTCCACAACTTCCTTACTGACTCTTCCACCTCTCCACAACTTCCTTACTGACTCCTCCACAACTTCCTTACTGACTACTCCATCTCTCCACAACTTCCTTACTGACGCCTCCACAACTTCCTAACTGACTCCTCCACCTTTCCACAACTTCCTTACTGACTCCTGCATCTCTCCACAACTTCCTTACTGACTCCTCCACCTCTCCACAACTTCCTAACTGACTCCTCCACCTCTCCACAACTTCCTTACTGACTCATCCATCTCTCCACAACTTCCTTACCTACTCCTCCACAACTTCCTTAGTGACTCCTCCACCTCTCCACAACTTCCTTACTTACTCCTCCACAACTTCCTTACTGACTCCTCCACCTCTCCACAACTTCCTTACTGACTCCTCCACAGCTTCCTTACTGACTACTCCACCTCTCCACAAATTTCTTACTGACGCCTCCACAACTTCCTTACTGACTCCTCCACCTTTCCACAACTTCCTTACTGACTCCTGCATCTCTCCACAACTTCCTTACTGACTCATCCACCTCTCCACAACTTCCTTACTGACTCCTCCATCTCTCCCCAACTTCCTTACTGACTCCTCCACAACTTCCTTAGTGACTCCTCCACCTCTCCACAACTCCCTTACTGACTCCTCCATCTCTCCACAACTTCCTTACTGACTCCTCCACAACTTCCTTAGTGACTCCTCCACCTCTCCACAACTTCCTTACAGACTCCTCCACCTCTCCACAACTTCCTTACTGACTCCGCCACAACTTCCTTACTGACTACTCCACCTCTCCACAACTTCCTTACTGACGCCTCCACAACTTCCTTACTGACTCCTCCACCTCTGCACAACTTCCTTACTGACTCCTCCACCTCTCCACAACTTCCTTACTGACTCCTCTACAACTTCCTTACTGACTCCTCCACCTCTCCACAACTTTCTTACTGACGCCTCCTCAACTTCCTTACTGACTCCTCCACCTCTCCACAACTTCCTTATTGACTCCTCCACCTCTCCACAACTTCCTTACTGACTCCTCCACAACTTCCTTACTGACTCCTCCACCTCTCCACAACTTCCTTACTGACTCCTCCACAACTTCCTTACTGACTCCTCCACCTCTCCACAACTTCCTTACTGACTCCTCCACAACTTCCTTACTGACTCCTCCACCTCTCCACAACTTCCTTACTGACTCCTCTACAACTTCTTCACTGACTCCTCCAACTCTCCACAACTTTCTTACTGACGCCTCCACAACTTCCTTACTGACTCCTCCACCTTTCCACAACTTCCTTACTGACTCCTGCATCTCTCCACAACTTCCTTACTGACTCCTCCACCTCTCCACAACTTCCTTACTGACTCCTCCATCTCTCCCCAACTTCCTTACTGACTCCTCCACAACTTCCTTAGTGACTCCTCCACCTCTCCACAACTTCCTTACTGACTCCTCCACCTCTCCACAACTTCCTTACTGACTCCTCCACAACTTCCTTAGTGACTCCTCCACCTCTCCACAACTTCCTTACAGACTCCTCCACCTCTCCACAACTTCCTTACTGACTCCTCCACAACTTCCTTACTGACTACTCCACCTCTCCAAAACTTCCTTACTGAAGCCTCCACAACTTCCTTACTGACTCCTCCACCTCTGCACAACTTCCTTACTGACTCCTCCACCTCTCCACAACTTCCTTACTGACTCCTCTACAACTTCCTTACTGACTCCTCCACCTCTCCACAACTTTCTTACTGACGCCTCCTCAACTTCCTTACTGACTCCTCCACCTCTCCACAACTTCCTTATTGACTCCTCCATCTCTCCCCAACTTCCTTACTGACTCCTCCACAACTTCTTTATTGACTCCTCCACCTCTTTACAACTTCCTTACTGACTCCTCCATCTCTCCACAACTTCCTTACAGACTCCTCCACCTCTCCACAACTTCCTTACTGACTCCTCCACAACTTCCTTACTGACTCCTCCACCTCTCCACAACTTCCTTACTGACTCCTCCACCTCTCCACAACTTCCTTACTGACTCCTCCACAACTTCCTTACTGACTCCTCCACCTCTCCACAACTTCCTTACTGACTCCTCCACAACTTCCTTACTGAGTCCTGCACCTTTCCACAACTTCCTTACTGACTCCTGCACCTCTCCACAACATCCTTACTGACTCCTCCACAACTTCCTTACTGACTTCTCCACAACTTCCTTACTGACTCCTCCACCTCTCCACAACTTCCTTACTGACTCCTCCACAACTTCCGTACTGACTCCTGCACCTCTCCACATCTTCCTTACTGACTTCTCCACCTCTCCACAACTTCCTTACTGACTCCTCCATCTCTCCACAACTTCCTTACTGACTCCTCCATAAATTCCTTACTGACTCCTCCACCTCTCCACAACTTCCTTACTGACTCCTCCACAACTTCCTTACTGACTCTTCCACCTCTCCACAACTTCCTTACTGACTCCTCCACAACTTCCTTACTGACTACTCCATCTCTCCACAACTTCCTTACTGACGCCTCCACAACTTCCTTACTGACTCCTCCACCTTTCCACAACTTCCTTACTGACTCCTGCATCTCTCCACAACTTCCTTACTGACTCCTCCACCTCTCCACAACTTCCTTACTGACTCCTCCATCTCTCCACAACTTCCTTACTTACTCCTCCACAACTTCCTTAGTGACTCCTCCACCTCTCCACAACTTCCTTACTGACTCCTCCACCTCTCCACAACTTCCTTACTTACTCCTCCACAACTTCCTTTCTGACTCCTCCACCTCTCCACAACTTACTTACTGACTCCTCCACAGCTTCCTTACTGACTACTCCACCTCTCCACAACTTTCTTACTGACGCCTCCACAACTTCCTTACTGACTCCTCCACCTCTCCACAACTTCCTTACTGACTCCTCCACCTCTCCACAACTTCCTTACTGACTCCTCTACAACTTCCTTACTGACTCCTCCAACTCTCCACAACTTTCTTACTGACGCCTCCACAACTTCCTTACTGACTCCTCCACCTTTCCACAACTTCCTTACTGACTCCTGCATCTCTCCACAACTTCCTTACTGACTCCTCCACCTCTCCACAACTTCCTTACTGACTCCTCCATCTCTCCCCAACTTCCTAACTGACTCCTCCACAACTTCCTTAGTGACTCCTCCACCTCTCCACAACTTCCTTACTGACTCCTCCATCTCTCCACAACTTCCTTACTGACTCCTCCACAACTTCCTTAGTGACTCCTCCACCTCTCCACAACTTTCTTACTGACGCCTCCTCAACTTCCTTACTGACTCCTCCACCTCTCCACAACTTCCTTATTGACTCCTCCATCTCTCCCCAACTTCCTTACTGACTCCTCCACAACTTCTTTACTGACTCCTCCACAACTTCTTTATTGACTCCTCCACCTCTTTACAACTTCCTTACTGACTCCTCCACCTCTCCACAACTTCCTTACAGACTCCTCCACCTCTCCACAACTTCCTTACTGACTCCTCCACAACTTCCTTACTGACTACTCCACTTCTCCACAACTTCCTTACTGACGCCTCCACAACTTCCTTACTGACTCCTCCACCTCTGCACAACTTCCTTACTGACTCCTCCACCTCTCCACAACTTCCTTACTGACTCCTCTACAACTTCCTTACTGACTCCTCCACCTCTCCACAACTTTCTTACTGACGCCTCCTCAACTTCCTTACTGAATCCTCCACTTCTCCACAACTTCCTTATTGACTCCTCCATCTCTCCCAAACTTCCTTACTGACTCCTCCACAACTTCCTTATTGACTCCTCCACCTCTCCACAACTTCCTTACTGACTCCTCCACCTCTCCACAACTTTCTTACAGACTCCTCCACCTCTCCACAACTTCCTTACTGACTCCTCCACAACTTCCTTACTGACTACTCCACCTCTGCACAACTTCCTTACTGACTCCTCCACCTCTCCACAACTTCCTTACTGACTCCTCCACCTCTCCACAACTTACTTACTGACTCCTCCACAGCTTCCTTACTGACTACTCCACCTCTCCACAACTTTCTTACTGACGCCTCCACAACTTCCTTACTGACTCCTCCACCTCTCCACAACTTCCTTACTGACTCCTCCACCTCTCCACAACTTCCTTACTGACTCCTCTACAACTTCCTTACTGACTCCTCCAACTCTCCACAACTTTCTTACTGACGCCTCCACAACTTCCTTACTGACTCCTCCACCTTTCCACAACTTCCTTACTGACTCCTGCATCTCTCCACAACTTCCTTACTGACTCCTCCACCTCTCCACAACTTCCTTACTGACTCATCCATCTCTCCACAACTTCCTTACTTACTCCTCCACAACTTCCTTAGTGACTCCTCCACCTCTCCACAACTTCCTTACTTACTCCTCCACAACTTCCTTACTGACTCCTCCACCTCTCCACAACTTCCTTACTGACTCCTCCACAGCTTCCTTACTGACTACTCCACCTCTCCACAACTTTCTTACTGACGCCTCCACAACTTCCTTACTGACTCCTCCACCTCTCCACAACTTCCTTACTGACTCCTCTACAACTTCCTTACTGACTCCTCCATAAATTCCTTTCTGACTCCTCCACCTCTCCACAACTTCCTTACTGACTCCTCCACAACTTCCTTACTGACTCTTCCACCTCTCCACAACTTCCTTACTTACTCCTCCACAACTTCCTTACTGACTACTCCATCTCTCCACAACTTCCTTACTGACGCCTCCACAACTTCCTTACTGACTCCTCCACCTTTCCACAACTTCCTTACTGACTCCTGCATCTCTCCACAACTTCCTTACTGACTCCTCCACCTGTCCACAACTTCCTTACTGACTACTCCACCTCTCCACAAGTTTCTTACTGACGCCTCCACAACTTCCTTACTGACTCCTCCACCTCTCCACAACTTCCTTACTGACTCCTCCACCTCTCCACAACTTCCTTACTGACTCCTCTACAACTTCCTTACTGACTCCTCCAACTCTCCACAACTTTCTTACTGACGCCTCCACAACTTCCTTACTGACTCCTCCACCTTTCCACAACTTCCTTACTGACTCCTGCATCTCTCCACAACTTCCTTACTGACTCCTCCACCTCTCCACAACTTCCTTACTGACTCCTCCATCTCTCCCCAACTTCCTTACTGACTCCTCCACAACTTCCTTAGTGACTCCTCCATCTCTCCACAACTTCCTTACTGACTCCTCCATCTCTCCACAACTTCCTTACTGACTCCTCCACAACTTCCTTAGTGACTCCTCCACCTCTCCACAACTTCCTTACAGACTCCTCCACCTCTCCACAACTTCCTTACTGACTCCTCCACAACTTCCTTACTGACTACTCCACCTCTCCAAAACTTCCTTACTGAAGCCTCCACAACTTCCTTACTGACTCCTCCACCTCTGCACAACTTCCTTACTGACTCCTCCACCTCTCCACAACTTCCTTACTGACTCCTCCACCTCTCCACAACTTTCTTACTGATGCCTCCTCAACTTCCTTACTGACTCCTCCACCTCTCCACAACTTCCTTATTGACTCCTCCATCTCTCCCCAACTTCCTTACTGACTCCTCCACAACTTCTTTATTGACTCCTCCACCTCTTTACAACTTCCTTACTGACTCCTCCATCTCTCCACAACTTCCTTACAGACTCCTCCACCTCTCCACAACTTCCTTACTGACTCCTCCACAACTTTCTTACTGACTCCTCCACCTCTCCACAACTTCCTTACTGACTCCTCCACCTCTCCACAACTTCCTTACTGACTCCTCCACAACTTCCTTACTGACTCCTCCACCTCTCCACAACTTCCTTACTGACTCCTCCACAACTTCCTTACTGAGTCCTGCACCTTTCCACAACTTCCTTACTGACTCCTGCACCTCTCCACAACGTCCTTACTGACTCCTCCACAACTTCCTTACTGACTTCTCCACAACTTCCTTACTGACTCCTCCACCTCTCCACAACTTCCTTACTGACTCCTCCACAACTTCCTTACTGACTCCTGCACCTCTCCACAACTTCCTTACTGACTTCTCCACCTCTCCACAACTTCCTTACTGACTCCTCCATCTCTCCACAACTTCCTTACTGACTCCTCCATAAATTCCTTACTGACTCCTCCACCTCTCCACAACTACCTTACTGACTCCTCCACAACTTCCTTACTGACTCTTCCACCTCTCCACAACTTCCTTACTGACTCCTCCACAACTTCCTTACTGACTACTCCATCTCTCCACAACTTCCTTACTGACGCCTCCACAACTTCCTTACTGACTCCTCCACCTTTCCACAACTTCCTTACTGACTCCTGCATCTCTCCACAACTTCCTTACTGACTCCTCCACCTCTCCACAACTTCCTTACTGACTCCTCCACAACTTCCTTACTGACTCCTCCACCTCTCCACAACTTCAATACTGACTCCTCCACAACTTCCTTACTGAGTCCTGCACATTTCCACAACTTCCTTACTGACTCCTGCACCTCTCCACAACTTCCTTACTGACTCCTCCACAACTTCCTTACTGACTTCTCCACAACTTCCTTACTGACTCCTCCACCTCTCCACAACTTCCTTACTGACTCCTCCACAACTTCCTTACTGACTGCTGCACCTCTCCACAACTTCCTTACTGACTTCTCCACCTCTCCACAACTTCCTTACTGACTCCTCCACCTGTCCACAACTTCCTTACTGACTCCTGCATCTCTCCACAACTTCCTTACTGACTCCTCCACCTCTCCACAACTTCCTTACTGACTCATCCATCTCTCCACAACTTCCTTACTTACTCCTCCACAACTTCCTTAGTGACTCCTCCACCTCTCCACAACTTCCTTACTTACTCCTCCACAACTTCCTTACTGACTCCTCCACCTCTCCACAACTTCCTTACTGACTCCTCCACAGCTTCCTTACTGACTACTCCACCTCTCCACAACTTTCTTACTGACGCCTCCACAACTTCCTTACTGACTCCTCCACCTCTCCACAACTTCCTTACTGACTCCTCTACAACTTCCTTACTGACTCCTCCATAAATTCCTTTCTGACTCCTCCACCTCTCCACAACTTCCTTACTGACTCCTCCACAACTTCCTTACTGACTCTTCCACCTCTCCACAACTTCCTTACTTACTCCTCCACAACTTCCTTACTGACTACTCCATCTCTCCACAACTTCCTTACTGACGCCTCCACAACTTCCTTACTGACTCCTCCACCTTTCCACAACTTCCTTACTGACTCCTGCATCTCTCCACAACTTCCTTACTGACTCCTCCACCTGTCCACAACTTCCTTACTGACTACTCCACCTCTCCACAACTTTCTTACTGACGCCTCCACAACTTCCTTACTGACTCCTCCACCTCTCCACAACTTCCTTACTGACTCCTCCACCTCTCCACAACTTCCTTACTGACTCCTCTACAACTTCCTTACTGACTCCTCCAACTCTCCACAACTTTCTTACTGACGCCTCCACAACTTCCTTACTGACTCCTCCACCTTTCCACAACTTCCTTACTGACTCCTGCATCTCTCCACAACTTCCTTACTGACTCCTCCACCTCTCCACAACTTCCTTACTGACTCCTCCATCTCTCCCCAACTTCCTTACTGACTCCTCCACAACTTCCTTAGTGACTCCTCCATCTCTCCACAACTTCCTTACTGACTCCTCCATCTCTCCACAACTTCCTTACTGACTCCTCCACAACTTCCTTAGTGACTCCTCCACCTCTCCACAACTTCCTTACAGACTCCTCCACCTCTCCACAACTTCCTTACTGACTCCTCCACAAATTCCTTACTGACTACTCCACCTCTCCAAAACTTCCTTACTGAAGCCTCCACAACTTCCTTACTGACTCCTCCACCTCTGCACAACTTCCTTACTGACTCCTCCACCTCTCCACAACTTCCTTACTGACTCCTCTACAACTTCCTTACTGACTCCTCCACCTCTCCACAACTTTCTTACTGATGCCTCCTCAACTTCCTTACTGACTCCTCCACCTCTCCACAACTTCCTTATTGACTCCTCCATCTCTCCCCAACTTCCTTACTGACTCCTCCACAACTTCTTTATTGACTCCTCCACCTCTTTACAACTTCCTTACTGACTCCTCCATCTCTCCACAACTTCCTTACAGACTCCTCCACCTCTCCACAACTTCCTTACTGACTCCTCCACAACTTTCTTACTGACTCCTCCACCTCTCCACAACTTCCTTACTGACTCCTCCACAACTTCCTTACTGACTCCTCCACCTCTCCACAACTTCCTTACTGACTCCTCCACAACTTCCTTACTGAGTCCTGCACCTTTCCACAACTTCCTTACTGACTCCTGCACCTCTCCACAACGTCCTTACTGACTCCTCCACAACTTCCTTACTGACTTCTCCACAACTTCCTTACTGACTCCTCCACCTCTCCACAACTTCCTTACTGACTCCTCCACAACTTCCTTACTGACTCCTGCACCTCTCCACAACTTCCTTACTGACTTCTCCACCTCTCCACAACTTCCTTACTGACTCCTCCATCTCTCCACAACTTCCTTACTGACTCCTCCATAAATTCCTTACTGACTCCTCCACCTCTCCACAACTTCCTTACTGACTCCTCCACAACTTCCTTACTGACTCTTCCACCTCTCCACAACTTCCTTACTGACTCCTCCACAACTTCCTTACTGACTACTCCATCTCTCCACAACTTCCTTACTGACGCCTCCACAACTTCCTTACTGACTCCTCCACCTTTCCACAACTTCCTTACTGACTCCTGCATCTCTCCACAACTTCCTTACTGACTCCTCCACCTCTCCACAACTTCCTTACTGACTCCTCCATCTCTCCACAACTTCCTTACTTACTCCTCCACAACTTCCTTAGTGACTCCTCCACCTCTCCACAACTTCCTTACTGACTTCTCCACCTCTCCACAACTTCCTTACTTACTCCTCCACAACTTCCTTACTGACTCCTCCACCTCTCCACAACTTACTTACTGACTCCTCCACAGCTTCCTTACTGACTACTCCACCTCTCCACAACTTTCTTACTGACGCCTCCACAACTTCCTTACTGACTCCTCCACCTCTCCACAACTTCCTTACTGACTCATCTACCTCTCCACAACTTCCTTACTGACTCCTCTACAACTTCCTTACTGACTCCTCCAACTCTCCACAACTTTCTTACTGACGCCTCCACAACTTCCTTACTGAGTCCTCCACCTTTCCACAACTTCCTTACTGACTCCTGCATCTCTCCACAACTTCCTTACTGACTCCTCCACCTCTCCACAACTTCCTTACTGACTCCTCCATCTCTCCCCAACTTCCTAACTGACTCCTCCACAACTTCCTTAGTGACTCCTCCACCTCTCCACAACTTCCTTACTGACTCCTCCATCTCTCCACAACTTCCTTACTGACTCCTCCACAACTTCCTTAGTGACTCCTCCACCTCTCCACAACTTCCTTACAGACTCCTCCACCTCTCCACAACTTCCTTACTGACTCCTCCACAACTTCCTTACTGACTACTCCACCTCTCCACAACTTCCTTACTGACTCCTCCATCTCTCCACAACTTCCTTACTGACTCCTCCACAACTTCCTTAGTGACTCCTCCACCTCTCCACAACTTCCTTACAGACTCCTCCACCTCTCCACAACTTCCTTACTGACTCCTCCACAACTTCCTTACTGACTCCTCCACCTCTCCACAACTTTCTTACTGATGCCTCCTCAAATTCCTTACTGACTCCTCCACCTCTCCACAACTTCCTTATTGACTCCTCCATCTCTCCCCAACTTCCTTACTGACTCCTCCACAACTTCCTTACTGACTCCTCCACCTCTCCACAACTTCCTTACTGACTCCTCCACAACTTTCTTACTGACTCCTCCACCTCTCCTCAACTTCCCTACTGACTCCTCCACAACTTCCTTACTGGCTACTCCACCTCTCCACAACTTCCTTACTGACGCCTCCACAACTTCCTTACTGACTCCTCCACCTCTGCACAACTTCCTTACTGACGCCTCCAATACTTCCTTACTGACTCCTCCACCTCTGCACGACTTCCTTACTGACTCCTCCATCTCTCCACAACTTCCTTACTGACTCATCCACAACTTCCTTACTGAGTCCTCCACCTTTCCACAACTTCCTTACTGACTCCTGCACCTCTCCACAACTTCCTTACTGACTCCTCCACCTCTCTACAACTTCCTTACTGACTCCTCCGCTCCATCTCTCCACAACTTCCTTACTGACTCCTCCACAACTTCCTTACTGACTCCTCCACCTCTGCACATTTTCCTGACTGACTCCTCCATCTCTCCACAACTTCCTTACTGACTCCTCCACAACTTCCTTACTGACTCCTCCACCTCTCCACAACTTCGTTACTGACTCCTCCACAACTTCCTTACTGGCTACTCCACCTCTCCACAACCTCCGTACTGACGCCTCCACAACTTCCTTACTGACTCCTCCATCTTTCCACAACTTCCTTACTGACTCCTCCACAACTTCTTTACTGAGTCCCCCACCTCTCCACAACTTCCTTACTGACTCCTCCATCTCTCCACAACTTCCTTACTGACGCCTCCACAACTTCCTTACTGACTCCTCCACCTCTGCACAACTTGCTTACTGACTCCTCCACCTCTCCACAACTTCCTTACTGACTCCTCCACAACTTCCATACTGACTCCTCCACCTCTCCACAACTTCCTTACTGACGCCTCCACAACTTCCTTACTGACTCCTCCACCTCTCCACAACTTCCTTACTGACGCCTCCACAACTTCCTTACTGACTCCTCCACCTCTGCACAACTTCCTTACTGACTCCTCCACAAATTCCTTACTGACTCCTCCACCTCTCCACAACTTCCTTACTGACTCCTCCACAACTTCCTTACTGACTCCTCCACCTCTCCACAACTTCCTTACAGACTCCTCCACAACTTCCTTAGTGACTCCTCCACCTCTTACAACTTCCTTACTGACTCCTCCACAACTTCCTTACTGACTTCTCCACCTCTCCACAACTTCCTTACTGACTCCTCCATCTCTCAACAACTTCCTTACTGACTCCTACATAACTTCCTTACTGACTCCTCCACCTCTCCACAACTTCCTTACTGACTGCTCCACAACTTCCTTACTGACTCCTGAACCTCTCCACAACTTCCTTACTGACTCCTCCACAACTTCCTTACTGACTACTCCAACTCTCCACAACTTCCTTACTGACGCATCCACAACTTCCAAACTGACTCCTCCACCTCTGCACGACTTCCTTACTGACTCCTCCATCTCTCTACAGCTTCCTTACTGACTCCTCCACAACTTCCTTACTGAGTCCTCCACCTTTCCACAATTTCCTTACTGACTCCTGCACCTCTGCACAACTTCCTTACTGACTCCTCCACCTCTCCACAACTTCCTTACTGACTCCTCCATCTCTCCACAACTTCCTTACTGACTCCTCCACAACTTCCTTAGTGACTCCTCCACCTCTCCACAACTTCCTTACTTACTCCTCCACAACTTCCTTACTGACTCATCCACCTCTCCACAACTTCCTTACTGACTCCTCCACAACTTCCTTACTGACTACTCCACCTCTCCACAACTTCCTTACTGACGCCTCCACAACTTCCTTACTGACTCCGCCACCTCTGCACAACTTCCTTACTGACTCCTCTACAACTTCCTTACTGACTCCTCCATCTCTCCACAACTTTCTTACTGATGCCTCCACAACTTCCTTACTGACTCCTCCACCTCTCCACAACTTCCTTACTGACTCCTCCATCTCTCCCCAACTTCCTTACTGACTCCTCCACAACTTCCTTAGTGATTCCTCCACCTCTCCACAACTTCCTTACTGACTCCTCCACAAATTCCTTACGGACTCCTCCACCTCTTACAACTTCCTTACTGACTCCTCCACAACTTCCTTACTGACTTCTCCACCTCTCCACAACTTCCTTACTGACTCCTCCATCTCTCAACAACTTCCTTACTGACTCCTACATAACTTCCTTACTGACTCCTCCACCTCTCCACAACTTCCTTACTGACTCCTCCACAACTTCCTTACTGACTCCTGAACCTCTCCACAACTTCCTTACTGACTCCTCCACAACTTCCTTACTGACTACTCCACCTCTCCACAACTTCCTTACTGACGCATCCACAACTTCCAAACTGACTCCTCCACCTCTGCACGACTTCCTTACTGACTCCTCCATCTCTCTACAACTTCCTTACTGACTCCTCCACAACTTCCTTACTGAGTCCTCCACCTTTCCACAATTTCCTTACTGACTCCTGCACCTCTGCACAACTTCCTTACTGACTCCTCCACCTCTCCACAACTTCCTTACTGACTCCTCCATCTCTCCACAACTTCCTTACTGACTCCTCCACAACTTCCTTAGTGACTCCTCCACCTCTCCACAACTTCCTTACTTACTCCTCCACAACTTCCTTACTGACTCATCCACCTCTCCACAACTTCCTTACTGACTCCTCCACAACTTCCTTACTGACTACTCCACCTCTCCACAACTTCCTTACTGACGCCTCCACAACTTCCTTACTGACTCCGCCACCTCTGCACAACTTCCTTACTGACTCCTCTACAACTTCCTTACCGACTCCTCCACCTCTCCACAACTTTCTTACTGATGCCTCCACAACTTCCTTACTGACTCCTCCACCTCTCCACAACTTCCTTACTGACTCCTCCATCTCTCCCCAACTTCCTTACTGACTCCTCCACAACATCCTTAGTGATTCCTACACCTCTCCATAACTTCCTTACTGACTCCTCCACAACTTCCTTACTGACTCCTCCACCTCTCCACAACTTCCTTACTGACTCCTCCACAACTTCCTTACTGGCTACTCCACCTCTCCGCAACTTCCTTACTGACGCCTCCATAACTTCCTTACTGACTCCTCCACCTCTGCACAACTTCCTGACTGACTCCTCCATCTCTCCACAACTTCCTTACTGACTCCTCCACTACTTCCTTACTGACTCCTCCACCTTTCCACAACTTCCTTACTGACTCCTCCACAACTTCCTTACTGGCTACTCCACCTCTCCACAACTTCCTTACTGACGCCTCCACAACTTCCTTACTGACTCCTCCACCTCTGCAAAACTTCCTTACTGACTCCTCCATCTCTCAACAACTTCCTTACTGACTCCTCCACAACTTCCTTACTGACTCCTCCACCTTTCCACAACTTCCTTACGTGACTCCTCCACAACTTCCTTACTGAGTCCCCCACCTCTCCACAACTTCCTTACTGACTCCTCCATCTCTCCACAACTTCCTTACTGACTCCTCCACAACTTCATTACTGACTCCTCTACCTCTCCACAACTTCCTTACTGACTCCTCCACAACTTCCTTACTGACTCCTCCACCTCTCCACAACTTCATTACTGACTCCTCCATCTCTCCCCAACTTCCTTACTGACTCCTCCACCTCTCCACAACTTCCTTACTGACGCCTCCACAACTTCCTTACTGACTCCTCCACCTCTCCACAACTTCCTTACTGACTCCTCCACAAATTCCTTACTGACTACTCCACCTCTCCACAACTTCCTTACTGACGCCTCCACAACTTCCTTACTGACTCCTCCACCTCTCCACAACTTCCTTACTGACGCCTCCACAACTTCCTTACTGACTCCTCCACCTCTGCACAACTTCCTTACTGACTCCTCCACAAATTCCTTACTGACTACTCCACCTCTCCACAACTTCCTTACTGACGCCTCCACAACTTCCTTACTGACTCCTCCACCTCTGCACAACTTCCTTACTGACTCCTCCACCTCTCCACAACTTCCTTACTGACTCCTCCACAACTTCCATACTGACTCCTCCACCTCTCCACAACTTCCTTACTGACTCCTCCACCTCTCCACAACTTCCTTACAGACTCCTCCACAACTTCCTTAGTGACTCCTCCACCTCTTACAACTTCCTTACTGACTCCTCCACAACTTCCTTACTGACTTCTCCACCTCTCCACAACTTCCTTACTGACTCCTCCATCTCTCAACAACTTCCTTACTGACTCCTACATAACTTCCTTACTGACTCCTCCACCTCTCCACAACTTCCTTACTGACTCCTCCACAACTTCCTTACTGACTCCTGAACCTCTCCACAACTTCCTTACTGACTCCTCCACAACTTCCTTACTGACTCCTGCACCTCTCCACAACTTCCTTACTGACTTCTCCACCTCTCCACAACTTCCTTACTGACTCCTCCATCTCTCCACAACTTCCTTACTGACTCCTCCATAAATTCCTTACTGACTCCTCCACCTCTCCACAACTTCCTTACTGACTCCTCCACAACTTCCTTACTGACTCTTCCACCTCTCCACAACTTCCTTACTGACTCCTCCACAACTTCCTTACTGACTACTCCATCTCTCCACAACTTCCTTACTGACGCCTCCACAACTTCCTAACTGACTCCTCCACCTTTCCACAACTTCCTTACTGACTCCTGCATCTCTCCACAACTTCCTTACTGACTCCTCCACCTCTCCACAACTTCCTAACTGACTCCTCCACCTCTCCACAACTTCCTTACTGACTCATCCATCTCTCCACAACTTCCTTACCTACTCCTCCACAACTTCCTTAGTGACTCCTCCACCTCTCCACAACTTCCTTACTTACTCCTCCACAACTTCCTTACTGACTCCTCCACCTCTCCACAACTTCCTTACTGACTCCTCCACAGCTTCCTTACTGACTACTCCACCTCTCCACAAATTTCTTACTGACGCCTCCACAACTTCCTTACTGACTCCTCCACCTTTCCACAACTTCCTTACTGACTCCTGCATCTCTCCACAACTTCCTTACTGACTCATCCACCTCTCCACAACTTCCTTACTGACTCCTCCATCTCTCCCCAACTTCCTTACTGACTCCTCCACAACTTCCTTAGTGACTCCTCCACCTCTCCACAACTCCCTTACTGACTCCTCCATCTCTCCACAACTTCCTTACTGACTCCTCCACAACTTCCTTAGTGACTCCTCCACCTCTCCACAACTTCCTTACAGACTCCTCCACCTCTCCACAACTTCCTTACTGACTCCGCCACAACTTCCTTACTGACTACTCCACCTCTCCACAACTTCCTTACTGACGCCTCCACAACTTCCTTACTGACTCCTCCACCTCTGCACAACTTCCTTACTGACTCCTCCACCTCTCCACAACTTCCTTACTGACTCCTCTACAACTTCCTTACTGACTCCTCCACCTCTCCACAACTTTCTTACTGACGCCTCCTCAACTTCCTTACTGACTCCTCCACCTCTCCACAACTTCCTTATTGACTCCTCCACCTCTCCACAACTTCCTTACTGACTCCTCCACAACTTCCTTACTGACTCCTCCACCTCTCCACAACTTCCTTACTGACTCCTCCACAACTTCCTTACTGACTCCTCCACCTCTCCACAACTTCCTTACTGACTCCTCCACAACTTCCTTACTGACTCCTCCACCTCTCCACAACTTCCTTACTGACTCCTCTACAACTTCTTCACTGACTCCTCCAACTCTCCACAACTTTCTTACTGACGCCTCCACAACTTCCTTACTGACTCCTCCACCTTTCCACAACTTCCTTACTGACTCCTGCATCTCTCCACAACTTCCTTACTGACTCCTCCACCTCTCCACAACTTCCTTACTGACTCCTCCATCTCTCCCCAACTTCCTTACTGACTCCTCCACAACTTCCTTAGTGACTCCTCCACCTCTCCACAACTTCCTTACTGACTCCTCCACCTCTCCACAACTTCCTTACTGACTCCTCCACAACTTCCTTAGTGACTCCTCCACCTCTCCACAACTTCCTTACAGACTCCTCCACCTCTCCACAACTTCCTTACTGACTCCTCCACAACTTCCTTACTGACTACTCCACCTCTCCAAAACTTCCTTACTGAAGCCTCCACAACTTCCTTACTGACTCCTCCACCTCTGCACAACTTCCTTACTGACTCCTCCACCTCTCCACAACTTCCTTACTGACTCCTCTACAACTTCCTTACTGACTCCTCCACCTCTCCACAACTTTCTTACTGACGCCTCCTCAACTTCCTTACTGACTCCTCCACCTCTCCACAACTTCCTTATTGACTCCTCCATCTCTCCCCAACTTCCTTACTGACTCCTCCACAACTTCTTTATTGACTCCTCCACCTCTTTACAACTTCCTTACTGACTCCTCCATCTCTCCACAACTTCCTTACAGACTCCTCCACCTCTCCACAACTTCCTTACTGACTCCTCCACAACTTCCTTACTGACTCCTCCACCTCTCCACAACTTCCTTACTGACTCCTCCACCTCTCCACAACTTCCTTACTGACTCCTCCACAACTTCCTTACTGACTCCTCCACCTCTCCACAACTTCCTTACTGACTCCTCCACAACTTCCTTACTGAGTCCTGCACCTTTCCACAACTTCCTTACTGACTCCTGCACCTCTCCACAACATCCTTACTGACTCCTCCACAACTTCCTTACTGACTTCTCCACAACTTCCTTACTGACTCCTCCACCTCTCCACAACTTCCTTACTGACTCCTCCACAACTTCCGTACTGACTCCTGCACCTCTCCACATCTTCCTTACTGACTTCTCCACCTCTCCACAACTTCCTTACTGACTCCTCCATCTCTCCACAACTTCCTTACTGACTCCTCCATAAATTCCTTACTGACTCCTCCACCTCTCCACAACTTCCTTACTGACTCCTCCACAACTTCCTTACTGACTCTTCCACCTCTCCACAACTTCCTTACTGACTCCTCCACAACTTCCTTACTGACTACTCCATCTCTCCACAACTTCCTTACTGACGCCTCCACAACTTCCTTACTGACTCCTCCACCTTTCCACAACTTCCTTACTGACTCCTGCATCTCTCCACAACTTCCTTACTGACTCCTCCACCTCTCCACAACTTCCTTACTGACTCCTCCACAACTTCCTTAGTGACTCCTCCACCTCTCCACAACTTCCTTACTGACTCCTCCACCTCTCCACAACTTCCTTACTTACTCCTCCACAACTTCCTTTCTGACTCCTCCACCTCTCCACAACTTACTTACTGACTCCTCCACAGCTTCCTTACTGACTACTCCACCTCTCCACAACTTTCTTACTGACGCCTCCACAACTTCCTTACTGACTCCTCCACCTCTCCACAACTTCCTTACTGACTCCTCCACCTCTCCACAACTTCCTTACTGACTCCTCTACAACTTCCTTACTGACTCCTCCAACTCTCCACAACTTTCTTACTGACGCCTCCACAACTTCCTTACTGACTCCTCCACCTTTCCACAACTTCCTTACTGACTCCTGCATCTCTCCACAACTTCCTTACTGACTCCTCCACCTCTCCACAACTTCCTTACTGACTCCTCCATCTCTCCCCAACTTCCTAACTGACTCCTCCACAACTTCCTTAGTGACTCCTCCACCTCTCCACAACTTCCTTACTGACTCCTCCATCTCTCCACAACTTCCTTACTGACTCCTCCACAACTTCCTTAGTGACTCCTCCACCTCTCCACAACTTTCTTACTGACGCCTCCTCAACTTCCTTACTGACTCCTCCACCTCTCCACAACTTCCTTATTGACTCCTCCATCTCTCCCCAACTTCCTTACTGACTCCTCCACAACTTCTTTACTGACTCCTCCACAACTTCTTTATTGACTCCTCCACCTCTTTACAACTTCCTTACTGACTCCTCCACCTCTCCACAACTTCCTTACAGACTCCTCCACCTCTCCACAACTTCCTTACTGACTCCTCCACAACTTCCTTACTGACTACTCCACTTCTCCACAACTTCCTTACTGACGCCTCCACAACTTCCTTACTGACTCCTCCACCTCTGCACAACTTCCTTACTGACTCCTCCACCTCTCCACAACTTCCTTACTGACTCCTCTACAACTTCCTTACTGACTCCTCCACCTCTCCACAACTTTCTTACTGACGCCTCCTCAACTTCCTTACTGAATCCTCCACTTCTCCACAACTTCCTTATTGACTCCTCCATCTCTCCCAAACTTCCTTACTGACTCCTCCACAACTTCCTTATTGACTCCTCCACCTCTCCACAACTTCCTTACTGACTCCTCCACCTCTCCACAACTTTCTTACAGACTCCTCCACCTCTCCACAACTTCCTTACTGACTCCTCCACAACTTCCTTACTGACTACTCCACCTCTGCACAACTTCCTTACTGACTCCTCCACCTCTCCACAACTTCCTTACTGACTCCTCCACCTCTCCACAACTTACTTACTGACTCCTCCACAGCTTCCTTACTGACTACTCCACCTCTCCACAACTTTCTTACTGACGCCTCCACAACTTCCTTACTGACTCCTCCACCTCTCCACAACTTCCTTACTGACTCCTCCACCTCTCCACAACTTCCTTACTGACTCCTCTACAACTTCCTTACTGACTCCTCCAACTCTCCACAACTTTCTTACTGACGCCTCCACAACTTCCTTACTGACTCCTCCACCTTTCCACAACTTCCTTACTGACTCCTGCATCTCTCCACAACTTCCTTACTGACTCTTCCACCTCTCCACAACTTCCTTACTGACTCCTCCATCTCTCCCCAACTTCCTAACTGACTCCTCCACAACTTCCTTAGTGACTCCTCCACCTCTCCACAACTTCCTTACTGACTCCTCTATCTCTCCACAACTTCCTTACTGACTCCTCCACAACTTCCTTAGTGACTCCTCCACCTCTCCACAACTTCCTTACAGACTCCTCCACCTCTCCACAACTTCCTTACTGACTCCTCCACAACTTCCTTACTGACTACTCCACCTCTCCACAACTTCCTTACTGACTCCTCCTTCTCTCCACAACTTCCTTACTGACTCCTCCACAACTTCCTTAGTGACTCCTCCACCTCTCCACAACTTCCTTACAGACTCCTCCACCTCTCCACAACTTCCTTACTGACTCCTCCACAACTTCCTTACTGACTCCTCCACCTCTCCACAACTTTCTTACTGACGCCTCCTCAACTTCCTTACTGACTCCTCCACCTCTCCACAACTTCCTTACTGACTCCTCTACAACTTCCTTACTGACTCCTCCACCTCTCCACAACTTTCTTACTGACGCCTCCTCAACTTCCTTACTGACTCCTACACCTCTCCACAACTTCCTTATTGACTGCTCCATCTCTCCCCAACTTCCTTACTGACTCCTCCACAACTTCTTTATTGACTCCTCCACCTCTTTACAACTTCCTTACTGACTCCTCCATCTCTCCACAACTTCCTTACAGACTCCTCCACCTCTCCACAACTTCCTTACTGACTCCTCCACAACTTCCTTACTGACTCCTCCACCTCTCCACAACTTCCTTACTGACTCCTCCACAACTTCCTTACTGACTCCTCCACCTCTCCACAACTTCCTTACTGACTCCTCCACAACTTCCTTACTGAGTCCTGCACCTTTCCACAACTTCCTTACTGACTCCTGCACCTCTCCACAACGTCCTTACTGACTCCTCCACAACTTCCTTACTGACTTCTCCACAACTTCCTTACTGACTCCTCCACCTCTCCACAACTTCCTTACTGACTCCTCCACAACTTCCTTACTGACTCCTGCACCTCTCCACAACTTCCTTACTGACTTCTCCACCTCTCCACAACTTCCTTACTGACTCCTCCATCTCTCCACAACTTCCTTACTGACTCCTCCATAAATTCCTTACTGACTCCTCCACCTCTCCACAACTTCCTTACTGACTCCTCCACAACTTCCTTACTGACTCTTCCACCTCTCCACAACTTCCTTACTGACTCCTCCACAACTTCCTTACTGACTACTCCATCTCTCCACAACTTCCTTACTGACGCCTCCACAACTTCCTTACTGACTCCTCCACCTTTCCACAACTTCCTTACTGACTCCTGCATCTCTCCACAACTTCCTTACTGACTCCTCCACCTCTCCACAACTTCCTTACTGACTCCTCCATCTCTCCACAACTTCCTTACTTACTCCTCCACAACTTCCTTAGTGACTCCTCCACCTCTCCACAACTTCCTTACTGACTCCTCCACCTCTCCACAACTTCCTTACTTACTCCTCCACAACTTCCTTACTGACTCCTCCACCTCTCCACAACTTACTTACTGACTCCTCCACAGCTTCCTTACTGACTACTCCACCTCTCCACAACTTTCTTACTGACGCCTCCACAACTTCCTTACTGACTCCTCCACCTCTCCACAACTTCCTTACTGACTCCTCCACCTCTCCACAACTTCCTTACTGACTCCTCTACAACTTCCTTACTGACTCCTCCAACTCTCCACAACTTTCTTACTGACGCCTCCACAACTTCCTTACTGACTCCTCCACCTTTCCACAACTTCCTTACTGACTCCTGCATCTCTCCACAACTTCCTTACTGACTCCTCCACCTCTCCTCATCTTCCTTACTGACTCCTCCATCTCTCCCCAACTTCCTAACTGACTCCTCCACAACTTCCTTAGTGACTCCTCCACCTCTCCACAACTTCCTTACTGACTCCTCCATCTCTCCACAACTTCCTTACTGACTCCTCCACAACTTCCTTAGTGACTCCTCCACCTCTCCACAACTTCCTTACAGACTCCTCCACCTCTCCACAACTTCCTTACTGACTCCTCCACAACTTCCTTACTGACTACTCCACCTCTCCACAACTTCCTTACTGACTCCTCCATCTCTCCACAACTTCCTTACTGACTCCTCCACAACTTCCTTAGTGACTCCTCCACCTCTCCACAACTTCCTTACAGACTCCTCCACCTCTCCACAACTTCCTCACTGACTCCTCCACAACTTCCTTACTGACTCCTCCACCTCTCCACAACTTTCTTACTGACGCCTCCTCAACTTCCTTACTGACTCCTCCACCTCTCCACAACTTCCTTATTGACTCCTCCATCTCTCCCCAACTTCCTTACTGACTCCTCCACAACTTCTTTACTGACTCCTCCACAACTTCTTTATTGACTCCTCCACCTCTTTACAACTTCCTTACTGACTCCTCCACCTCTCCACAACTTCCTTACAGACTCCTCCACCTCTCCACAACTTCCTTACAGACTCCTCCACAACTTCCTTACTGACTACTCCACTTCTCCACAACTTCCTTACTGACGCCTCCACAACTTCCTTACTGACTCCTCCACCTCTGCACAACTTCCTTACTGACTCCTCCACCTCTCCACAACTTCCTTACTGACTCCTCTACAACTTCCTTACTGACTCCTCCACCTCTCCACAACTTTCTTACTGACGCCTCCTCAACTTCCTTACTGAATCCTCCACCTCTCCACAACTTCCTTATTGACTCCTCCATCTCTCCCCAACTTCCTTACTGACTCCTCCACAACTTCCTTATTGACTCCTCCACCTCTCCACAACTTCCTTACTGACTCCTCCACCTCTCCACAACTTTCTTACAGACTCCTCCTCCTCTCCACAACTTCCTTACTGACTCCTCCACAACTTCCTTACTGACTACTCCACCTCTGCACAACTTCCTTACTGACTCCTCCACCTCTCCACAACTTCCTTACTGACTCCTCTACAACTTCCTTACTGACTCCTCCACCTCTCCACAACTTTCTTACTGACGCCTCCTCAACTTCCTTACTGAATCCTCCACCTCTCCACAACTTCCTTATTGACTCCTCCATCTCTCCCCAACTTCCTTACTGACTCCTCCACAACTTCCTTATTGACTCCTCCACCTCTCCACAACTTCCTTACTGACTCCTCCACCTCTCCACAACTTTCTTACTGACTCCTCCACCTCTCCACAACTTACTTACTGACTCCTCCACAGCTTCCTTACTGACTACTCCACCTCTCCACAACTTTCTTACTGACGCCTCCACAACTTCCTTACTGACTCCTCCACCTCTCCACAACTTCCTTACTGACTCCCCCACCTCTCCACAACTTCCTTACTGACTCCTCTACAACTTCCTTACTGACTCCTCCAACTCTCCACAACTTTCTTACTGACGCCTCCACAACTTCCTTACTGACTCCTCCACCTTTCCACAACTTCCTTACTGACTCCTGCATCTCTCCACAACTTCCTTACTGACTCCTGCATCTCTCCACAACTTCCTTACTGACTCCTCCACCTCTCCACAACTTCCTTACTGACTCCTCCATCTCTCCCCAACTTCCTAACTGACTCCTCCACAACTTCCTTAGTGACTCCTCCACCTCTCCACAACTTCCTTACTGACTCCTCCATCTCTCCACAACTTCCTTACTGACTCCTCCACAACTTCCTTAGTTACTCCTCCACCTCTCCACAACTTCCTTACAGACTCCTCCACCTCTCCACAACTTCCTTACTGACTCCTCCACAACTTCCTTACTGACTACTCCACCTCTCCACAACTTCCTTACTGACTCCTCCATCTCTCCACAACTTCCTTACTGACTCCTCCACAACTTCCTTAGTGACTCCTCCACCTCTCCACAACTTCCTTACAGACTCCTCCACCTCTCCACAACTTCCTTACTGACTCCTCCACAACTTCCTTACTGACTCCTCCACCTCTCCACAACTTTCTTACTGACGCCTCCTCAACTTCCTTACTGACTCCTCCACCTCTCCACAACTTCCTTATTGACTCCTCCATCTCTCCCCCACTTCCTTACTGACTCCTCCACAACTTCTTTACTGACTCCTCCACAACTTCTTTATTGACTCCTCCACCTCTTTACAACTTCCTTACTGACTCCTCCACCTCTCCACAACTTCCTTACAGACTCCTCCACCTCTCCACAACTTCCTTACTGACTCCTCCACAACTTCCTTACTGACTACTCCACTTCTCCACAACTTCCTTACTGACGCCTCCACAACTTCCTTACTGACTCCTCCACCTCTGCACAACTTCCTTACAGACTCCTCCACCTCTCCACAACTTCCTTACTGACTCCTCTACAACTTCCTTACTGACTCCTCCACCTCTCCACAACTTTCTTACTGACGCCTCCTCAACTTCCTTACTGAATCCTCCACCTCTCCACAACTTCCTTATTGACTCCTCCATCTCTCCCCAACTTCCTTACTGACTCCTCCACAACTTCCTTATTGACTCCTCCACCTCTCCACAACTTCCTTACTGACTCCTCCACCTCTCCACAACTTCCTTACTGACTCCTCCACCTCTCCACAACTTTCTTACAGACTCCTCCACCTCTCCACAACTTTCTTACTGACGCCTCCTCAACTTCCTTACTGACTCCTCCACCTCTCCACAACTTCCTTATTGACTCCTCCATCTCTCCTCAACTTCCTTACTGACTCCTCCACAACTTCCTTAATGACTCCTCCACCTCTCCACAACTTCCTTACTGACTCCTCCATCTCTCCCCAACTTCCTTACTGACTCCTCCACAACTTCCTTAGTGACTCCTCCACCTCTCCACAACTTCCTTACTGACTCCTCCATCTCTCCACAACTTCATTACTGACTCCTCCACAACTTCCTTAGTGACTCCTCCACCTCTCCACAACTTCCTTACTCCTCCACAACTTCCTTACAGACTCCTCCACCTCTCCACAACTTCCTTACTGACGCCTCCACAACTTCCTTACTGACTCCTCCACCTCTGCACAACTTCCTTACTGACTCCTCCACCTCTCCACAACTTCCTTACTGACTCCTCTACAACTTCCTTACTGACTCCTCCACCTCTCCACAACTTTCTTACTGACGCCTTCTCAACTTCCTTACTGACTCCTCCACCTCTCCACAACTTCCTTATTGACTCCTCCATCTCTCCCCAACTTCCTTACTGACTCCTCCACAACTTCCTTACTGACTCCTCCACCTCTCCACAACTTCCTTACTGACTCCTCCACCTCTCCACAACTTCCTTACTGACTCATCCACAACTTCCTTACACACTCCTCCACCTCTCCACAACTTCCTTACTGACTCCTCTACCTCTCCACAACTTCCTTACTGACTCCTCCACCTCTCCACAACTTTCTTACTGACGCCTCCTCAACTTCCTTACTGAATCCTCCACCTCTCCACAACTTCCTTATTGACTCCTCCATCTCTCCCCAACTTCCTTACTGACTCCTCCACAACTTCCTTACTGACTCCTCTACCTCTCCACAACTTCCTTACTGACTCCTCCACCTCTCCACAACTTTCTTACAGACTCCTCCACCTCTCCACAACTTCCTTACTGACTCCTCCACAACTTCCTTACTGACTACTCCACCTCTCCACAACTTCCTTACTGACGCCTCCACAACTTCCTTACTGACTCCTCCACCTCTGCACAACTTCCTTACTGACTCCTCCACCTCTCCACAACTTCCTTACTGACTCCTCTACAACTTCCTTACTGACTCCTCCACCTCTCCACAACTTTCTTACTGACGCCTCCTCAACTTCCTTACTGACTCCTCCACCTCTCCACAACTTCCTTACTGACTCCTGCATCTCTCCACAACTTCCTTACTGACTCCTGCATCTCTCCACAACTTCCTTACTGACTCCTCCACCTCTCCACAACTTCCTTACTGACTCCTCCATCTCTCCCCAACTTCCTAACTGACTCCTCCACAACTTCCTTAGTGACTCCTCCACCTCTCCACAACTTCCTTACTGACTCCTCCATCTCTCCACAACTTCCTTACTGACTCCTCCACAACTTCCTTAGTTACTCCTCCACCTCTCCACAACTTCCTTACAGACTCCTCCACCTCTCCACAACTTCCTTACTGACTCCTCCACAACTTCCTTACTGACTACTCCACCTCTCCACAACTTCCTTACTGACTCCTCCATCTCTCCACAACTTCCTTACTGACTCCTCCACAACTTCCTTAGTGACTCCTCCACCTCTCCACAACTTCCTTACAGACTCCTCCACCTCTCCACAACTTCCTTACTGACTCCTCCACAACTTCCTTACTGACTCCTCCACCTCTCCACAACTTCCTTATTGACTCCTCCATCTCTCCCCCACTTCCTTACTGACTCCTCCACAACTTCTTTACTGACTCCTCCACAACTTCTTTATTGACTCCTCCACCTCTTTACAACTTCCTTACTGACTCCTCCACCTCTCCACAACTTCCTTACAGACTCCTCCACCTCTCCACAACTTCCTTACTGACTCCTCCACAACTTCCTTACTGACTACTCCACTTCTCCACAACTTCCTTACTGACGCCTCCACAACTTCCTTACTGACTCCTCCACCTCTGCACAACTTCCTTACAGACTCCTCCACCTCTCCACAACTTCCTTACTGACTCCTCTACAACTTCCTTACTGACTCCTCCACCTCTCCACAACTTTCTTACTGACGCCTCCTCAACTTCCTTACTGAATCCTCCACCTCTCCACAACTTCCTTATTGACTCCTCCATCTCTCCCCAACTTCCTTACTGACTCCTCCACAACTTCCTTATTGACTCCTCCACCTCTCCACAACTTCCTTACTGACTCCTCCACCTCTCCACAACTTCCTTACTGACTCCTCCACCTCTCCACAACTTTCTTACAGACTCCTCCACCTCTCCACAACTTTCTTACTGACGCCTCCTCAACTTCCTTACTGACTCCTCCACCTCTCCACAACTTCCTTATTGACTCCTCCATCTCTCCTCAACTTCCTTACTGACTCCTCCACAACTTCCTTAATGACTCCTCCACCTCTCCACAACTTCCTTACTGACTCCTCCATCTCTCCCCAACTTCCTTACTGACTCCTCCACAACTTCCTTAGTGACTCCTCCACCTCTCCACAACTTCCTTACTGACTCCTCCATCTCTCCACAACTTCATTACTGACTCCTCCACAACTTCCTTAGTGACTCCTCCACCTCTCCACAACTTCCTTACTCCTCCACAACTTCCTTACAGACTCCTCCACCTCTCCACAACTTCCTTACTGACGCCTCCACAACTTCCTTACTGACTCCTCCACCTCTGCACAACTTCCTTACTGACTCCTCCACCTCTCCACAACTTCCTTACTGACTCCTCTACAACTTCCTTACTGACTCCTCCACCTCTCCACAACTTTCTTACTGACGCCTTCTCAACTTCCTTACTGACTCCTCCACCTCTCCACAACTTCCTTATTGACTCCTCCATCTCTCCCCAACTTCCTTACTGACTCCTCCACAACTTCCTTACTGACTCCTCCACCTCTCCACAACTTCCTTACTGACTCCTCCACCTCTCCACAACTTCCTTACTGACTCATCCACAACTTCCTTACACACTCCTCCACCTCTCCACAACTTCCTTACTGACTCCTCTACCTCTCCACAACTTCCTTACTGACTCCTCCACCTCTCCACAACTTTCTTACTGACGCCTCCTCAACTTCCTTACTGAATCCTCCACCTCTCCACAACTTCCTTATTGACTCCTCCATCTCTCCCCAACTTCCTTACTGACTCCTCCACAACTTCCTTACTGACTCCTCTACCTCTCCACAACTTCCTTACTGACTCCTCCACCTCTCCACAACTTTCTTACAGACTCCTCCACCTCTCCACAACTTCCTTACTGACTCCTCCACAACTTCCTTACTGACTACTCCACCTCTCCACAACTTCCTTACTGACGCCTCCACAACTTCCTTACTGACTCCTCCACCTCTGCACAACTTCCTTACTGACTCCTCCACCTCTCCACAACTTCCTTACTGACTCCTCTACAACTTCCTTACTGACTCCTCCACCTCTCCACAACTTTCTTACTGACGCCTCCTCAACTTCCTTACTGACTCCTCCACCTCTCCACAACTTCCTTACTGACTCCTGCATCTCTCCACAACTTCCTTACTGACTCCTGCATCTCTCCACAACTTCCTTACTGACTCCTCCACCTCTCCACAACTTCCTTACTGACTCCTCCATCTCTCCCCAACTTCCTAACTGACTCCTCCACAACTTCCTTAGTGACTCCTCCACCTCTCCACAACTTCCTTACTGACTCCTCCATCTCTCCACAACTTCCTTACTGACTCCTCCACAACTTCCTTAGTTACTCCTCCACCTCTCCACAACTTCCTTACAGACTCCTCCACCTCTCCACAACTTCCTTACTGACTCCTCCACAACTTCCTTACTGACTACTCCACCTCTCCACAACTTCCTTACTGACTCCTCCATCTCTCCACAACTTCCTTACTGACTCCTCCACAACTTCCTTAGTGACTCCTCCACCTCTCCACAACTTCCTTACAGACTCCTCCACCTCTCCACAACTTCCTTACTGACTCCTCCACAACTTCCTTACTGACTCCTCCACCTCTCCACAACTTTCTTACTGACGCCTCCTCAACTTCCTTACTGACTCCTCCACCTCTCCACAACTTCCTTATTGACTCCTCCATCTCTCCCCCACTTCCTTACTGACTCCTCCACAACTTCTTTACTGACTCCTCCACAACTTCTTTATTGACTCCTCCACCTCTTTACAACTTCCTTACTGACTCCTCCACCTCTCCACAACTTCCTTACAGACTCCTCCACCTCTCCACAACTTCCTTACTGACTCCTCCACAACTTCCTTACTGACTACTCCACTTCTCCACAACTTCCTTACTGACGCCTCCACAACTTCCTTACTGACTCCTCCACCTCTGCACAACTTCCTTACAGACTCCTCCACCTCTCCACAACTTCCTTACTGACTCCTCTACAACTTCCTTACTGACTCCTCCACCTCTCCACAACTTTCTTACTGACGCCTCCTCAACTTCCTTACTGAATCCTCCACCTCTCCACAACTTCCTTATTGACTCCTCCATCTCTCCCCAACTTCCTTACTGACTCCTCCACAACTTCCTTATTGACTCCTCCACCTCTCCACAACTTCCTTACTGACTCCTCCACCTCTCCACAACTTCCTTACTGACTCCTCCACCTCTCCACAACTTTCTTACAGACTCCTCCACCTCTCCACAACTTTCTTACTGACGCCTCCTCAACTTCCTTACTGACTCCTCCACCTCTCCACAACTTCCTTATTGACTCCTCCATCTCTCCTCAACTTCCTTACTGACTCCTCCACAACTTCCTTAATGACTCCTCCACCTCTCCACAACTTCCTTACTGACTCCTCCATCTCTCCCCAACTTCCTTACTGACTCCTCCACAACTTCCTTAGTGACTCCTCCACCTCTCCACAACTTCCTTACTGACTCCTCCATCTCTCCACAACTTCATTACTGACTCCTCCACAACTTCCTTAGTGACTCCTCCACCTCTCCACAACTTCCTTACTCCTCCACAACTTCCTTACAGACTCCTCCACCTCTCCACAACTTCCTTACTGACGCCTCCACAACTTCCTTACTGACTCCTCCACCTCTGCACAACTTCCTTACTGACTCCTCCACCTCTCCACAACTTCCTTACTGACTCCTCTACAACTTCCTTACTGACTCCTCCACCTCTCCACAACTTTCTTACTGACGCCTTCTCAACTTCCTTACTGACTCCTCCACCTCTCCACAACTTCCTTATTGACTCCTCCATCTCTCCCCAACTTCCTTACTGACTCCTCCACAACTTCCTTACTGACTCCTCCACCTCTCCACAACTTCCTTACTGACTCCTCCACCTCTCCTGAACTTCCCTACTGACTCCTCCACAACTTCCTTACTGGCTACTCCACCTCTCCACAACTTCCTTACTGACGCCTCCACAACTTCCTTACTGACTCCTCCACCTCTGCACAACTTCCTTACTGACGCCTCCACAACTTCCTTACTGACTCCTCCACCTCTGCACGACTTCCTTACTGACTCCTCCATCTCTCCACAACTTCCTTACTGACTCATCCACAACTTCCTTACACACTCCTCCACCTCTCCACAACTTCCTTACTGACTCCTCTACCTCTCCACAACTTCCTTACTGACTCCTCCACCTCTCCACAACTTTCTTACTGACGCCTCCTCAACTTCCTTACTGAATCCTCCACCTCTCCACAACTTCCTTATTGACTCCTCCATCTCTCCCCAACTTCCTTACTGACTCCTCCACAACTTCCTTACTGACTCCTCTACCTCTCCACAACTTCCTTACTGACTCCTCCACCTCTCCACAACTTTCTTACAGACTCCTCCACCTCTCCACAACTTCCTTACTGACTCCTCCACAACTTCCTTACTGACTACTCCACCTCTCCACAACTTCCTTACTGACGCCTCCACAACTTCCTTACTGACTCCTCCACCTCTGCACAACTTCCTTACTGACTCCTCCACCTCTCCACAACTTCCTTACTGACTCCTCTACAACTTCCTTACTGACTCCTCCACCTCTCCACAACTTTCTTACTGACGCCTCCTCAACTTCCTTACTGACTCCTCCACCTCTCCACAACTTCCTTATTGACTCCTCCATCTCTCCTCAACTTCCTTACTGACTCCTCCACAACTTCCTTAATGACTCCTCCACCTCTCCACAACTTCCTTACTGACTCCTCCATCTCTCCCCAACTTCCTTACTGACTCCTCCACAACTTCCTTAGTGACTCCTCCACCTCTCCACAACTTCCTTACTGACTCCTCCATCTCTCCACAACTTCATTACTGACTCCTCCACAACTTCCTTAGTGACTCCTCCACCTCTCCACAACTTCCTTACTCCTCCACAACTTCCTTACAGACTCCTCCACCTCTCCACAACTTCCTTACTGACTCCTCCACAACTTCCTTACTGACTACTCCACCTCTCCACAACTTCCTTACTGACGCCTCCACAACTTCCTTACTGACTCCTCCACCTCTGCACAACTTCCTTACTGACTCCTCCACCTCTCCACAACTTCCTTACTGACTCCTCTACAACTTCCTTACTGACTCCTCCACCTCTCCACAACTTTCTTACTGACGCCTCCTCAACTTCCTTACTGACTCCTACACCTCTCCACAACTTCCTTATTGACTCCTCCATCTCTCCCCAACTTCCTTACTGACTCCTCCACAACTTCCTTACTGACTCCTCCACCTCTCCACAACTTCCTTACTGACTCCTCCACCTCTCCTGAACTTCCCTACTGACTCCTCCACAACTTCCTTACTGGCTACTCCACCTCTCCACAACTTCTTTACTGACGCCTCCACAACTTCCTTACTGACTCCTCCACCTCTGCACAACTTCCTTACTGACGCCTCCACAACTTCCTTACTGACTCCTCCACCTCTGCACGACTTCCTTACTGACTCCTCCATCTCTCCACAACTTCCTTACTGACTCATCCACAACTTCCTTACTGAGTCCTCCACCATTCCACAACTTCCTTACTGACTCCTGCACCTCTCCACAACTTCCTTACTGACTCCTCCACCTCTCTACATCTTCCTTACTGACTCCTCCGCTCCATCTCTCCACAACTTCCTTACTGACTCCTCCACAACTTCCTTACTGACTCCTCCACCTCTGCACAACTTCCTGACTGACTCCTCCATCTCTCCACAACTTCCTTACTGACTCCTCCACAACTTCCTTACTGACTCCTCCACAACTTCCTTAGTGACTCCTCCACCTCTCCACAACTTCCTTACTTACTCCTCCACAACTTCCTTACTGACTCATCCACCTCTCCACAACTTCCTTACTGACTCCTCCACAACTTCCTTACTGACTACTCCACCTCTCCACAACTTCCTTACTGACGCCTCCACAACTTCCTTACTGACTCCGCCACCTCTGCACAACTTCCTTACTGACTCCTCTACAACTTCCTTACCGACTCCTCCATCTCTCCACAACTTTCTTACTGATGCCTCCACAACTTCCTTACTGACTCCTCCACCTCTCCACAACTTCCTTACTGACTCCTCCATCTCTCCCCAACTTCCTTACTGACTCCTCCACAACTTCCTTAGTGATTCCTCCACCTCTCCACAACTTCCTTACTGACTCCTCCACAAATTCCTTACTGACTCCTCCACCTCTTACAACTTCCTTACTGACTCCTCCACAACTTCCTTACTGACTTCTCCACCTCTCCACAACTTCCTTACTGACTCCTCCATCTCTCAACAACTTCCTTACTGACTCCTACATAACTTCCTTACTGACTCCTCCACCTCTCCACAACTTCCTTACTGACTCCTCCACAACTTCCTTACTGACTCCTGAACCTCTCCACAACTTCCTTACTGACTCCTCCACAACTTCCTTACTGACTACTCCACCTCTCCACAACTTCCTTACTGACGCATCCACAACTTCCAAACTGACTCCTCCACCTCTGCACGACTTCCTTACTGACTCCTCCATCTCTCTACAACTTCCTTACTGACTCCTCCACAACTTCCTTACTGAGTCCTCCACCTTTCCACAATTTCCTTACTGACTCCTGCACCTCTGCACAACTTCCTTACTGACTCCTCCACCTCTCCACAACTTCCTTACTGACTCCTCCATCTCTCCACAACTTCCTTACTGACTCCTCCACAACTTCCTTAGTGACTCCTCCACCTCTCCACAACTTCCTTACTTACTCCTCCACAACTTCCTTACTGACTCATCCACCTCTCCACAACTTCCTTACTGACTCCTCCACAACTTCCTTACTGACTACTCCACCTCTCCACAACTTCCTTACTGACGCCTCCACAACTTCCTTACTGACTCCGCCACCTCTGCACAACTTCCTTACTGACTCCTCTACAACTTCCTTACCGACTCCTCCACCTCTCCACAACTTTCTTACTGATGCCTCCACAACTTCCTTACTGACTCCTCCACCTCTCCACAACTTCCTTACTGACTCCTCCATCTCTCCCCAACTTCCTTACTGACTCCTCCACAACATCCTTAGTGATTCCTACACCTCTCCATAACTTCCTTACTGACTCCTCCACAACTTCCTTACTGACTCCTCCACCTCTCCACAACTTCCTTACTGACTCCTCCACAACTTCCTTACTGGCTACTCCACCTCTCCGCAACTTCCTTACTGACGCCTCCATAACTTCCTTACTGACTCCTCCACCTCTGCACAACTTCCTGACTGACTCCTCCATCTCTCCACAACTTCCTTACTGACTCCTCCACTACTTCCTTACTGACTCCTCCACCTTTCCACAACTTCCTTACTGACTCCTCCACAACTTCCTTACTGGCTACTCCACCTCTCCACAACTTCCTTACTGACGCCTCCACAACTTCCTTACTGACTCCTCCACCTCTGCAAAACTTCCTTACTGACTCCTCCATCTCTCAACAACTTCCTTACTGACTCCTCCACAACTTCCTTACTGACTCCTCCACCTTTCCACAACTTCCTTACGTGACTCCTCCACAACTTCCTTACTGAGTCCCCCACCTCTCCACAACTTCCTTACTGACTCCTCCATCTCTCCACAACTTCCTTACTGACTCCTCCACAACTTCATTACTGACTCCTCTACCTCTCCACAACTTCCTTACTGACTCCTCCACAACTTCCTTACTGACTCCTCCACCTCTCCACAACTTCATTACTGACTCCTCCATCTCTCCCCAACTTCCTTACTGACTCCTCCACCTCTCCACAACTTCCTTACTGACGCCTCCACAACTTCCTTACTGACTCCTCCACCTCTCCACAACTTCCTTACTGACTCCTCCACAAATTCCTTACTGACTACTCCACCTCTCCACAACTTCCTTACTGACGCCTCCACAACTTCCTTACTGACTCCTCCACCTCTCCACAACTTCCTTACTGACGCCTCCACAACTTCCTTACTGACTCCTCCACCTCTGCACAACTTCCTTACTGACTCCTCCACAAATTCCTTACTGACTACTCCACCTCTCCACAACTTCCTTACTGACGCCTCCACAACTTCCTTACTGACTCCTCCACCTCTGCACAACTTCCTTACTGACTCCTCCACCTCTCCACAACTTCCTTACTGACTCCTCCACAACTTCCATACTGACTCCTCCACCTCTCCACAACTTCCTTACTGACTCCTCCACCTCTCCACAACTTCCTTACAGACTCCTCCACAACTTCCTTAGTGACTCCTCCACCTCTTACAACTTCCTTACTGACTCCTCCACAACTTCCTTACTGACTTCTCCACCTCTCCACAACTTCCTTACTGACTCCTCCATCTCTCAACAACTTCCTTACTGACTCCTACATAACTTCCTTACTGACTCCTCCACCTCTCCACAACTTCCTTACTGACTCCTCCACAACTTCCTTACTGACTCCTGAACCTCTCCACAACTTCCTTACTGACTCCTCCACAACTTCCTTACTGACTCCTGCACCTCTCCACAACTTCCTTACTGACTTCTCCACCTCTCCACAACTTCCTTACTGACTCCTCCATCTCTCCACAACTTCCTTACTGACTCCTCCATAAATTCCTTACTGACTCCTCCACCTCTCCACAACTTCCTTACTGACTCCTCCACAACTTCCTTACTGACTCTTCCACCTCTCCACAACTTCCTTACTGACTCCTCCACAACTTCCTTACTGACTACTCCATCTCTCCACAACTTCCTTACTGACGCCTCCACAACTTCCTAACTGACTCCTCCACCTTTCCACAACTTCCTTACTGACTCCTGCATCTCTCCACAACTTCCTTACTGACTCCTCCACCTCTCCACAACTTCCTAACTGACTCCTCCACCTCTCCACAACTTCCTTACTGACTCATCCATCTCTCCACAACTTCCTTACCTACTCCTCCACAACTTCCTTAGTGACTCCTTCACCTCTCCACAACTTCCTTACTTACTCCTCCACAACTTCCTTACTGACTCCTCCACCTCTCCACAACTTCCTTACTGACTCCTCCACAGCTTCCTTACTGACTACTCCACCTCTCCACAAATTTCTTACTGACGCCTCCACAACTTCCTTACTGACTCCTCCACCTTTCCACAACTTCCTTACTGACTCCTGCATCTCTCCACAACTTCCTTACTGACTCATCCACCTCTCCACAACTTCCTTACTGACTCCTCCATCTCTCCCCAACTTCCTTACTGACTCCTCCACAACTTCCTTAGTGACTCCTCCACCTCTCCACAACTCCCTTACTGACTCCTCCATCTCTCCACAACTTCCTTACTGACTCCTCCACAACTTCCTTAGTGACTCCTCCACCTCTCCACAACTTCCTTACAGACTCCTCCACCTCTCCACAACTTCCTTACTGACTCCGCCACAACTTCCTTACTGACTACTCCACCTCTCCACAACTTCCTTACTGACGCCTCCACAACTTCCTTACTGACTCCTCCACCTCTGCACAACTTCCTTACTGACTCCTCCACCTCTCCACAACTTCCTTACTGACTCCTCTACAACTTCCTTACTGACTCCTCCACCTCTCCACAACTTTCTTACTGACGCCTCCTCAACTTCCTTACTGACTCCTCCACCTCTCCACAACTTCCTTATTGACTCCTCCATCTCTCCCCAACTTCCTTACTGACTCCTCCACAACTTCTTTATTGACTCCTCCACCTCTTTACAGCTTCCTTACTGACTCCTCCACCTCTCCACAACTTCCTTACAGACTCCTCCACCTCTCCACAACTTCCTTACTGACTCCTCCACAACTTCCTTACTGACTCCTCCACCTCTCCACAACTTCCTTACTGACTCCTCCACAACTTCCTTACTGACTCCTCCACCTCTCCACAACTTCCTTACTGACTCCTCCACAACTTCCTTACTGACTCCTCCACCTCTCCACAACTTCCTTACTGACTCCTCCACAACTTCCTTACTGACTCCTCCACCTCTCCACAACTTCCTTACTGACTCCTCTACAACTTCTTCACTGACTCCTCCAACTCTCCACAACTTTCTTACTGACGCCTCCACAACTTCCTTACTGACTCCTCCACCTTTCCACAACTTCCTTACTGACTCCTGCATCTCTCCACAACTTCCTTACTGACTCCTCCACCTCTCCACAACTTCCTTACTGACTCCTCCATCTCTCCCCAACTTCCTTACTGACTCCTCCACAACTTCCTTAGTGACTCCTCCACCTCTCCACAACTTCCTTACTGACTCCTCCACCTCTCCACAACTTCCTTACTGACTCCTCCACAACTTCCTTAGTGACTCCTCCACCTCTCCACAACTTCCTTACAGACTCCTCCACCTCTCCACAACTTCCTTACTGACTCCTCCACAACTTCCTTACTGACTACTCCACCTCTCCAAAACTTCCTTACTGAAGCCTCCACAACTTCCTTACTGACTCCTCCACCTCTGCACAACTTCCTTACTGACTCCTCCACCTCTCCACAACTTCCTTACTGACTCCTCTACAACTTCCTTACTGACTCCTCCACCTCTCCACAACTTTCTTACTGACGCCTCCTCAACTTCCTTACTGACTCCTCCACCTCTCCACAACTTCCTTATTGACTCCTCCATCTCTCCCCAACTTCCTTACTGACTCCTCCACAACTTCTTTATTGACTCCTCCACCTCTTTACAACTTCCTTACTGACTCCTCCATCTCTCCACAACTTCCTTACAGACTCCTCCACCTCTCCACAACTTCCTTACTGACTCCTCCACAACTTCCTTACTGACTCCTCCACCTCTCCACAACTTCCTTACTGACTCCTCCACCTCTCCACAACTTCCTTACTGACTCCTCCACAACTTCCTTACTGACTCCTCCACCTCTCCACAACTTCCTTACTGACTCCTCCACAACTTCCTTACTGACTTCTCCACAACTTCCTTACTGACTCCTCCACCTCTCCACAACTTCCTTACTGACTCCTCCACAACTTCCGTACTGACTCCTGCACCTCTCCACATCTTCCTTACTGACTTCTCCACCTCTCCACAACTTCCTTACTGACTCCTCCATCTCTCCACAACTTCCTTACTGACTCCTCCATAAATTCCTTACTGACTCCTCCACCTCTCCACAACTTCCTTACTGACTCCTCCACAACTTCCTTACTGACTCTTCCACCTCTCCACAACTTCCTTACTGACTCCTCCACAACTTCCTTACTGACTACTCCATCTCTCCACAACTTCCTTACTGACGCCTCCACAACTTCCTTACTGACTCCTCCACCTTTCCACAACTTCCTTACTGACTCCTGCATCTCTCCACAACTTCCTTACTGACTCCTCCACCTCTCCACAACTTCCTTACTGACTCCTCCATCTCTCCACAACTTCCTTACTTACTCCTCCACAACTTCCTTAGTGACTCCTCCACCTCTCCACAACTTCCTTACTGACTCCTCCACCTCTCCACAACTTCCTTACTTACTCCTCCACAACTTCCTTTCTGACTCCTCCACCTCTCCACAACTTACTTACTGACTCCTCCACAGCTTCCTTACTGACTACTCCACCTCTCCACAACTTTCTTACTGACGCCTCCACAACTTCCTTACTGACTCCTCCACCTCTCCACAACTTCCTTACTGACTCCTCCACCTCTCCACAACTTCCTTACTGACTCCTCTACAACTTCCTTACTGACTCCTCCAACTCTCCACAACTTTCTTACTGACGCCTCCACAACTTCCTTACTGACTCCTCCACCTTTCCACAACTTCCTTACTGACTCCTGCATCTCTCCACAACTTCCTTACTGACTCCTCCACCTCTCCACAACTTCCTTACTGACTCCTCCATCTCTCCCCAACTTCCTAACTGACTCCTCCACAACTTCCTTAGTGACTCCTCCACCTCTCCACAACTTCCTTACTGACTCCTCCATCTCTCCACAACTTCCTTACTGACTCCTCCACAACTTCCTTAGTGACTCCTCCACCTCTCCACAACTTTCTTACTGACGCCTCCTCAACTTCCTTACTGACTCCTCCACCTCTCCACAACTTCCTTATTGACTCCTCCATCTCTCCCCAACTTCCTTACTGACTCCTCCACAACTTCTTTACTGACTCCTCCACAACTTCTTTATTGACTCCTCCACCTCTTTACAACTTCCTTACTGACTCCTCCACCTCTCCACAACTTCCTTACAGACTCCTCCACCTCTCCACAACTTCCTTACTGACTCCTCCACAACTTCCTTACTGACTACTCCACTTCTCCACAACTTCCTTACTGACGCCTCCACAACTTCCTTACTGACTCCTCCACCTCTGCACAACTTCCTTACTGACTCCTCCACCTCTCCACAACTTCCTTACTGACTCCTCTACAACTTCCTTACTGACTCCTCCACCTCTCCACAACTTTCTTACTGACGCCTCCTCAACTTCCTTACTGAATCCTCCACTTCTCCACAACTTCCTTATTGACTCCTCCATCTCTCCCAAACTTCCTTACTGACTCCTCCACAACTTCCTTATTGACTCCTCCACCTCTCCACAACTTCCTTACTGACTCCTCCACCTCTCCACAACTTTCTTACAGACTCCTCCACCTCTCCACAACTTCCTTACTGACTCCTCCACAACTTCCTTACTGACTACTCCACCTCTGCACAACTTCCTTACTGACTCCTCCACCTCTCCACAACTTCCTTACTGACTCCTCCACCTCTCCACAACTTACTTACTGACTCCTCCACAGCTTCCTTACTGACTACTCCACCTCTCCACAACTTTCTTACTGACGCCTCCACAACTTCCTTACTGACTCCTCCACCTCTCCACAACTTCCTTACTGACTCCTCCACCTCTCCACAACTTCCTTACTGACTCCTCTACAACTTCCTTACTGACTCCTCCAACTCTCCACAACTTTCTTACTGACGCCTCCACAACTTCCTTACTGACTCCTCCACCTTTCCACAACTTCCTTACTGACTCCTGCATCTCTCCACAACTTCCTTACTGACTCTTCCACCTCTCCACAACTTCCTTACTGACTCCTCCATCTCTCCCCAACTTCCTAACTGACTCCTCCACAACTTCCTTAGTGACTCCTCCACCTCTCCACAACTTCCTTACTGACTCCTCTATCTCTCCACAACTTCCTTACTGACTCCTCCACAACTTCCTTAGTGACTCCTCCACCTCTCCACAACTTCCTTACAGACTCCTCCACCTCTCCACAACTTCCTTACTGACTCCTCCACAACTTCCTTACTGACTACTCCACCTCTCCACAACTTCCTTACTGACTCCTCCTTCTCTCCACAACTTCCTTACTGACTCCTCCACAACTTCCTTAGTGACTCCTCCACCTCTCCACAACTTCCTTACAGACTCCTCCACCTCTCCACAACTTCCTTACTGACTCCTCCACAACTTCCTTACTGACTCCTCCACCTCTCCACAACTTTCTTACTGACGCCTCCTCAACTTCCTTACTGACTCCTCCACCTCTCCACAACTTCCTTACTGACTCCTCTACAACTTCCTTACTGACTCCTCCACCTCTCCACAACTTTCTTACTGACGCCTCCTCAACTTCCTTACTGACTCCTACACCTCTCCACAACTTCCTTATTGACTGCTCCATCTCTCCCCAACTTCCTTACTGACTCCTCCACAACTTCTTTATTGACTCCTCCACCTCTTTACAACTTCCTTACTGACTCCTCCATCTCTCCACAACTTCCTTACAGACTCCTCCACCTCTCCACAACTTCCTTACTGACTCCTCCACAACTTCCTTACTGACTCCTCCACCTCTCCACAACTTCCTTACTGACTCCTCCACAACTTCCTTACTGACTCCTCCACCTCTCCACAACTTCCTTACTGACTCCTCCACAACTTCCTTACTGAGTCCTGCACCTTTCCACAACTTCCTTACTGACTCCTGCACCTCTCCACAACGTCCTTACTGACTCCTCCACAACTTCCTTACTGACTTCTCCACAACTTCCTTACTGACTCCTCCACCTCTCCACAACTTCCTTACTGACTCCTCCACAACTTCCTTACTGACTCCTGCACCTCTCCACAACTTCCTTACTGACTTCTCCACCTCTCCACAACTTCCTTACTGACTCCTCCATCTCTCCACAACTTCCTTACTGACTCCTCCATAAATTCCTTACTGACTCCTCCACCTCTCCACAACTTCCTTACTGACTCCTCCACAACTTCCTTACTGACTCTTCCACCTCTCCACAACTTCCTTACTGACTCCTCCACAACTTCCTTACTGACTACTCCATCTCTCCACAACTTCCTTACTGACGCCTCCACAACTTCCTTACTGACTCCTCCACCTTTCCACAACTTCCTTACTGACTCCTGCATCTCTCCACAACTTCCTTACTGACTCCTCCACCTCTCCACAACTTCCTTACTGACTCCTCCATCTCTCCACAACTTCCTTACTTACTCCTCCACAACTTCCTTAGTGACTCCTCCACCTCTCCACAACTTCCTTACTGACTCCTCCACCTCTCCACAACTTCCTTACTTACTCCTCCACAACTTCCTTACTGACTCCTCCACCTCTCCACAACTTACTTACTGACTCCTCCACAGCTTCCTTACTGACTACTCCACCTCTCCACAACTTTCTTACTGACGCCTCCACAACTTCCTTACTGACTCCTCCACCTCTCCACAACTTCCTTACTGACTCCTCCACCTCTCCACAACTTCCTTACTGACTCCTCTACAACTTCCTTACTGACTCCTCCAACTCTCCACAACTTTCTTACTGACGCCTCCACAACTTCCTTACTGACTCCTCCACCTTTCCACAACTTCCTTACTGACTCCTGCATCTCTCCACAACTTCCTTACTGACTCCTCCACCTCTCCTCATCTTCCTTACTGACTCCTCCATCTCTCCCCAACTTCCTAACTGACTCCTCCACAACTTCCTTAGTGACTCCTCCACCTCTCCACAACTTCCTTACTGACTCCTCCATCTCTCCACAACTTCCTTACTGACTCCTCCACAACTTCCTTAGTGACTCCTCCACCTCTCCACAACTTCCTTACAGACTCCTCCACCTCTCCACAACTTCCTTACTGACTCCTCCACAACTTCCTTACTGACTACTCCACCTCTCCACAACTTCCTTACTGACTCCTCCATCTCTCCACAACTTCCTTACTGACTCCTCCACAACTTCCTTAGTGACTCCTCCACCTCTCCACAACTTCCTTACAGACTCCTCCACCTCTCCACAACTTCCTCACTGACTCCTCCACAACTTCCTTACTGACTCCTCCACCTCTCCACAACTTTCTTACTGACGCCTCCTCAACTTCCTTACTGACTCCTCCACCTCTCCACAACTTCCTTATTGACTCCTCCATCTCTCCCCAACTTCCTTACTGACTCCTCCACAACTTCTTTACTGACTCCTCCACAACTTCTTTATTGACTCCTCCACCTCTTTACAACTTCCTTACTGACTCCTCCACCTCTCCACAACTTCCTTACAGACTCCTCCACCTCTCCACAACTTCCTTACAGACTCCTCCACAACTTCCTTACTGACTACTCCACTTCTCCACAACTTCCTTACTGACGCCTCCACAACTTCCTTACTGACTCCTCCACCTCTGCACAACTTCCTTACTGACTCCTCCACCTCTCCACAACTTCCTTACTGACTCCTCTACAACTTCCTTACTGACTCCTCCACCTCTCCACAACTTTCTTACTGACGCCTCCTCAACTTCCTTACTGAATCCTCCACCTCTCCACAACTTCCTTATTGACTCCTCCATCTCTCCCCAACTTCCTTACTGACTCCTCCACAACTTCCTTATTGACTCCTCCACCTCTCCACAACTTCCTTACTGACTCCTCCACCTCTCCACAACTTTCTTACAGACTCCTCCTCCTCTCCACAACTTCCTTACTGACTCCTCCACAACTTCCTTACTGACTACTCCACCTCTGCACAACTTCCTTACTGACTCCTCCACCTCTCCACAACTTCCTTACTGACTCCTCTACAACTTCCTTACTGACTCCTCCACCTCTCCACAACTTTCTTACTGACGCCTCCTCAACTTCCTTACTGAATCCTCCACCTCTCCACAACTTCCTTATTGACTCCTCCATCTCTCCCCAACTTCCTTACTGACTCCTCCACAACTTCCTTATTGACTCCTCCACCTCTCCACAACTTCCTTACTGACTCCTCCACCTCTCCACAACTTTCTTACTGACTCCTCCACCTCTCCACAACTTACTTACTGACTCCTCCACAGCTTCCTTACTGACTACTCCACCTCTCCACAACTTTCTTACTGACGCCTCCACAACTTCCTTACTGACTCCTCCACCTCTCCACAACTTCCTTACTGACTCCCCCACCTCTCCACAACTTCCTTACTGACTCCTCTACAACTTCCTTACTGACTCCTCCAACTCTCCACAACTTTCTTACTGACGCCTCCACAACTTCCTTACTGACTCCTCCACCTTTCCACAACTTCCTTACTGACTCCTGCATCTCTCCACAACTTCCTTACTGACTCCTGCATCTCTCCACAACTTCCTTACTGACTCCTCCACCTCTCCACAACTTCCTTACTGACTCCTCCATCTCTCCCCAACTTCCTAACTGACTCCTCCACAACTTCCTTAGTGACTCCTCCACCTCTCCACAACTTCCTTACTGACTCCTCCATCTCTCCACAACTTCCTTACTGACTCCTCCACAACTTCCTTAGTTACTCCTCCACCTCTCCACAACTTCCTTACAGACTCCTCCACCTCTCCACAACTTCCTTACTGACTCCTCCACAACTTCCTTACTGACTACTCCACCTCTCCACAACTTCCTTACTGACTCCTCCATCTCTCCACAACTTCCTTACTGACTCCTCCACAACTTCCTTAGTGACTCCTCCACCTCTCCACAACTTCCTTACAGACTCCTCCACCTCTCCACAACTTCCTTACTGACTCCTCCACAACTTCCTTACTGACTCCTCCACCTCTCCACAACTTTCTTACTGACGCCTCCTCAACTTCCTTACTGACTCCTCCACCTCTCCACAACTTCCTTATTGACTCCTCCATCTCTCCCCCACTTCCTTACTGACTCCTCCACAACTTCTTTACTGACTCCTCCACAACTTCTTTATTGACTCCTCCACCTCTTTACAACTTCCTTACTGACTCCTCCACCTCTCCACAACTTCCTTACAGACTCCTCCACCTCTCCACAACTTCCTTACTGACTCCTCCACAACTTCCTTACTGACTACTCCACTTCTCCACAACTTCCTTACTGACGCCTCCACAACTTCCTTACTGACTCCTCCACCTCTGCACAACTTCCTTACAGACTCCTCCACCTCTCCACAACTTCCTTACTGACTCCTCTACAACTTCCTTACTGACTCCTCCACCTCTCCACAACTTTCTTACTGACGCCTCCTCAACTTCCTTACTGAATCCTCCACCTCTCCACAACTTCCTTATTGACTCCTCCATCTCTCCCCAACTTCCTTACTGACTCCTCCACAACTTCCTTATTGACTCCTCCACCTCTCCACAACTTCCTTACTGACTCCTCCACCTCTCCACAACTTCCTTACTGACTCCTCCACCTCTCCACAACTTTCTTACAGACTCCTCCACCTCTCCACAACTTTCTTACTGACGCCTCCTCAACTTCCTTACTGACTCCTCCACCTCTCCACAACTTCCTTATTGACTCCTCCATCTCTCCTCAACTTCCTTACTGACTCCTCCACAACTTCCTTAATGACTCCTCCACCTCTCCACAACTTCCTTACTGACTCCTCCATCTCTCCCCAACTTCCTTACTGACTCCTCCACAACTTCCTTAGTGACTCCTCCACCTCTCCACAACTTCCTTACTGACTCCTCCATCTCTCCACAACTTCATTACTGACTCCTCCACAACTTCCTTAGTGACTCCTCCACCTCTCCACAACTTCCTTACTCCTCCACAACTTCCTTACAGACTCCTCCACCTCTCCACAACTTCCTTACTGACGCCTCCACAACTTCCTTACTGACTCCTCCACCTCTGCACAACTTCCTTACTGACTCCTCCACCTCTCCACAACTTCCTTACTGACTCCTCTACAACTTCCTTACTGACTCCTCCACCTCTCCACAACTTTCTTACTGACGCCTTCTCAACTTCCTTACTGACTCCTCCACCTCTCCACAACTTCCTTATTGACTCCTCCATCTCTCCCCAACTTCCTTACTGACTCCTCCACAACTTCCTTACTGACTCCTCCACCTCTCCACAACTTCCTTACTGACTCCTCCACCTCTCCTGAACTTCCCTACTGACTCCTCCACAACTTCCTTACTGGCTACTCCACCTCTCCACAACTTCCTTACTGACGCCTCCACAACTTCCTTACTGACTCCTCCACCTCTGCACAACTTCCTTACTGACGCCTCCACAACTTCCTTACTGACTCCTCCACCTCTGCACGACTTCCTTACTGACTCCTCCATCTCTCCACAACTTCCTTACTGACTCATCCACAACTTCCTTACACACTCCTCCACCTCTCCACAACTTCCTTACTGACTCCTCTACCTCTCCACAACTTCCTTACTGACTCCTCCACCTCTCCACAACTTTCTTACTGACGCCTCCTCAACTTCCTTACTGAATCCTCCACCTCTCCACAACTTCCTTATTGACTCCTCCATCTCTCCCCAACTTCCTTACTGACTCCTCCACAACTTCCTTACTGACTCCTCTACCTCTCCACAACTTCCTTACTGACTCCTCCACCTCTCCACAACTTTCTTACAGACTCCTCCACCTCTCCACAACTTCCTTACTGACTCCTCCACAACTTCCTTACTGACTACTCCACCTCTCCACAACTTCCTTACTGACGCCTCCACAACTTCCTTACTGACTCCTCCACCTCTGCACAACTTCCTTACTGACTCCTCCACCTCTCCACAACTTCCTTACTGACTCCTCTACAACTTCCTTACTGACTCCTCCACCTCTCCACAACTTTCTTACTGACGCCTCCTCAACTTCCTTACTGACTCCTCCACCTCTCCACAACTTCCTTACTGACTCCTGCATCTCTCCACAACTTCCTTACTGACTCCTGCATCTCTCCACAACTTCCTTACTGACTCCTCCACCTCTCCACAACTTCCTTACTGACTCCTCCATCTCTCCCCAACTTCCTAACTGACTCCTCCACAACTTCCTTAGTGACTCCTCCACCTCTCCACAACTTCCTTACTGACTCCTCCATCTCTCCACAACTTCCTTACTGACTCCTCCACAACTTCCTTAGTTACTCCTCCACCTCTCCACAACTTCCTTACAGACTCCTCCACCTCTCCACAACTTCCTTACTGACTCCTCCACAACTTCCTTACTGACTACTCCACCTCTCCACAACTTCCTTACTGACTCCTCCATCTCTCCACAACTTCCTTACTGACTCCTCCACAACTTCCTTAGTGACTCCTCCACCTCTCCACAACTTCCTTACAGACTCCTCCACCTCTCCACAACTTCCTTACTGACTCCTCCACAACTTCCTTACTGACTCCTCCACCTCTCCACAACTTTCTTACTGACGCCTCCTCAACTTCCTTACTGACTCCTCCACCTCTCCACAACTTCCTTATTGACTCCTCCATCTCTCCCCCACTTCCTTACTGACTCCTCCACAACTTCTTTACTGACTCCTCCACAACTTCTTTATTGACTCCTCCACCTCTTTACAACTTCCTTACTGACTCCTCCACCTCTCCACAACTTCCTTACAGACTCCTCCACCTCTCCACAACTTCCTTACTGACTCCTCCACAACTTCCTTACTGACTACTCCACTTCTCCACAACTTCCTTACTGACGCCTCCACAACTTCCTTACTGACTCCTCCACCTCTGCACAACTTCCTTACAGACTCCTCCACCTCTCCACAACTTCCTTACTGACTCCTCTACAACTTCCTTACTGACTCCTCCACCTCTCCACAACTTTCTTACTGACGCCTCCTCAACTTCCTTACTGAATCCTCCACCTCTCCACAACTTCCTTATTGACTCCTCCATCTCTCCCCAACTTCCTTACTGACTCCTCCACAACTTCCTTATTGACTCCTCCACCTCTCCACAACTTCCTTACTGACTCCTCCACCTCTCCACAACTTCCTTACTGACTCCTCCACCTCTCCACAACTTTCTTACAGACTCCTCCACCTCTCCACAACTTTCTTACTGACGCCTCCTCAACTTCCTTACTGACTCCTCCACCTCTCCACAACTTCCTTATTGACTCCTCCATCTCTCCTCAACTTCCTTACTGACTCCTCCACAACTTCCTTAATGACTCCTCCACCTCTCCACAACTTCCTTACTGACTCCTCCATCTCTCCCCAACTTCCTTACTGACTCCTCCACAACTTCCTTAGTGACTCCTCCACCTCTCCACAACTTCCTTACTGACTCCTCCATCTCTCCACAACTTCATTACTGACTCCTCCACAACTTCCTTAGTGACTCCTCCACCTCTCCACAACTTCCTTACTCCTCCACAACTTCCTTACAGACTCCTCCACCTCTCCACAACTTCCTTACTGACGCCTCCACAACTTCCTTACTGACTCCTCCACCTCTGCACAACTTCCTTACTGACTCCTCCACCTCTCCACAACTTCCTTACTGACTCCTCTACAACTTCCTTACTGACTCCTCCACCTCTCCACAACTTTCTTACTGACGCCTTCTCAACTTCCTTACTGACTCCTCCACCTCTCCACAACTTCCTTATTGACTCCTCCATCTCTCCCCAACTTCCTTACTGACTCCTCCACAACTTCCTTACTGACTCCTCCACCTCTCCACAACTTCCTTACTGACTCCTCCACCTCTCCTGAACTTCCCTACTGACTCCTCCACAACTTCCTTACTGGCTACTCCACCTCTCCACAACTTCCTTACTGACGCCTCCACAACTTCCTTACTGACTCCTCCACCTCTGCACAACTTCCTTACTGACGCCTCCACAACTTCCTTACTGACTCCTCCACCTCTGCACGACTTCCTTACTGACTCCTCCATCTCTCCACAACTTCCTTACTGACTCATCCACAACTTCCTTACACACTCCTCCACCTCTCCACAACTTCCTTACTGACTCCTCTACCTCTCCACAACTTCCTTACTGACTCCTCCACCTCTCCACAACTTTCTTACTGACGCCTCCTCAACTTCCTTACTGAATCCTCCACCTCTCCACAACTTCCTTATTGACTCCTCCATCTCTCCCCAACTTCCTTACTGACTCCTCCACAACTTCCTTACTGACTCCTCTACCTCTCCACAACTTCCTTACTGACTCCTCCACCTCTCCACAACTTTCTTACAGACTCCTCCACCTCTCCACAACTTCCTTACTGACTCCTCCACAACTTCCTTACTGACTACTCCACCTCTCCACAACTTCCTTACTGACGCCTCCACAACTTCCTTACTGACTCCTCCACCTCTGCACAACTTCCTTACTGACTCCTCCACCTCTCCACAACTTCCTTACTGACTCCTCTACAACTTCCTTACTGACTCCTCCACCTCTCCACAACTTTCTTACTGACGCCTCCTCAACTTCCTTACTGACTCCACCTCTCCACAACTTCCTTATTGACTCCTCCATCTCTCCTCAACTTCCTTACTGACTCCTCCACAACTTCCTTAATGACTCCTCCACCTCTCCACAACTTCCTTACTGACTCCTCCATCTCTCCCCAACTTCCTTACTGACTCCTCCACAACTTCCTTAGTGACTCCTCCACCTCTCCACAACTTCCTTACTGACTCCTCCATCTCTCCACAACTTCATTACTGACTCCTCCACAACTTCCTTAGTGACTCCTCCACCTCTCCACAACTTCCTTACTCCTCCACAACTTCCTTACAGACTCCTCCACCTCTCCACAACTTCCTTACTGACTCCTCCACAACTTCCTTACTGACTACTCCACCTCTCCACAACTTCCTTACTGACGCCTCCACAACTTCCTTACTGACTCCTCCACCTCTGCACAACTTCCTTACTGACTCCTCCACCTCTCCACAACTTCCTTACTGACTCCTCTACAACTTCCTTACTGACTCCTCCACCTCTCCACAACTTTCTTACTGACGCCTCCTCAACTTCCTTACTGACTCCTACACCTCTCCACAACTTCCTTATTGACTCCTCCATCTCTCCCCAACTTCCTTACTGACTCCTCCACAACTTCCTTACTGACTCCTCCACCTCTCCACAACTTCCTTACTGACTCCTCCACCTCTCCTGAACTTCCCTACTGACTCCTCCACAACTTCCTTACTGGCTACTCCACCTCTCCACAACTTCTTTACTGACGCCTCCACAACTTCCTTACTGACTCCTCCACCTCTGCACAACTTCCTTACTGACGCCTCCACAACTTCCTTACTGACTCCTCCACCTCTGCACGACTTCCTTACTGACTCCTCCATCTCTCCACAACTTCCTTACTGACTCATCCACAACTTCCTTACTGAGTCCTCCACCATTCCACAACTTCCTTACTGACTCCTGCACCTCTCCACAACTTCCTTACTGACTCCTCCACCTCTCTACATCTTCCTTACTGACTCCTCCGCTCCATCTCTCCACAACTTCCTTACTGACTCCTCCACAACTTCCTTACTGACTCCTCCACCTCTGCACAACTTCCTGACTGACTCCTCCATCTCTCCACAACTTCCTTACTGACTCCTCCACAACTTCCTTACTGACTCCTCCACAACTTCCTTAGTGACTCCTCCACCTCTCCACAACTTCCTTACTTACTCCTCCACAACTTCCTTACTGACTCATCCACCTCTCCACAACTTCCTTACTGACTCCTCCACAACTTCCTTACTGACTACTCCACCTCTCCACAACTTCCTTACTGACGCCTCCACAACTTCCTTACTGACTCCGCCACCTCTGCACAACTTCCTTACTGACTCCTCTACAACTTCCTTACCGACTCCTCCATCTCTCCACAACTTTCTTACTGATGCCTCCACAACTTCCTTACTGACTCCTCCACCTCTCCACAACTTCCTTACTGACTCCTCCATCTCTCCCCAACTTCCTTACTGACTCCTCCACAACTTCCTTAGTGATTCCTCCACCTCTCCACAACTTCCTTACTGACTCCTCCACAAATTCCTTACTGACTCCTCCACCTCTTACAACTTCCTTACTGACTCCTCCACAACTTCCTTACTGACTTCTCCACCTCTCCACAACTTCCTTACTGACTCCTCCATCTCTCAACAACTTCCTTACTGACTCCTACATAACTTCCTTACTGACTCCTCCACCTCTCCACAACTTCCTTACTGACTCCTCCACAACTTCCTTACTGACTCCTGAACCTCTCCACAACTTCCTTACTGACTCCTCCACAACTTCCTTACTGACTACTCCACCTCTCCACAACTTCCTTACTGACGCATCCACAACTTCCAAACTGACTCCTCCACCTCTGCACGACTTCCTTACTGACTCCTCCATCTCTCTACAACTTCCTTACTGACTCCTCCACAACTTCCTTACTGAGTCCTCCACCTTTCCACAATTTCCTTACTGACTCCTGCACCTCTGCACAACTTCCTTACTGACTCCTCCACCTCTCCACAACTTCCTTACTGACTCCTCCATCTCTCCACAACTTCCTTACTGACTCCTCCACAACTTCCTTAGTGACTCCTCCACCTCTCCACAACTTCCTTACTTACTCCTCCACAACTTCCTTACTGACTCATCCACCTCTCCACAACTTCCTTACTGACTCCTCCACAACTTCCTTACTGACTACTCCACCTCTCCACAACTTCCTTACTGACGCCTCCACAACTTCCTTACTGACTCCGCCACCTCTGCACAACTTCCTTACTGACTCCTCTACAACTTCCTTACCGACTCCTCCACCTCTCCACAACTTTCTTACTGATGCCTCCACAACTTCCTTACTGACTCCTCCACCTCTCCACAACTTCCTTACTGACTCCTCCATCTCTCCCCAACTTCCTTACTGACTCCTCCACAACATCCTTAGTGATTCCTACACCTCTCCATAACTTCCTTACTGACTCCTCCACAACTTCCTTACTGACTCCTCCACCTCTCCACAACTTCCTTACTGACTCCTCCACAACTTCCTTACTGGCTACTCCACCTCTCCGCAACTTCCTTACTGACGCCTCCATAACTTCCTTACTGACTCCTCCACCTCTGCACAACTTCCTGACTGACTCCTCCATCTCTCCACAACTTCCTTACTGACTCCTCCACTACTTCCTTACTGACTCCTCCACCTTTCCACAACTTCCTTACTGACTCCTCCACAACTTCCTTACTGGCTACTCCACCTCTCCACAACTTCCTTACTGACGCCTCCACAACTTCCTTACTGACTCCTCCACCTCTGCAAAACTTCCTTACTGACTCCTCCATCTCTCAACAACTTCCTTACTGACTCCTCCACAACTTCCTTACTGACTCCTCCACCTTTCCACAACTTCCTTACGTGACTCCTCCACAACTTCCTTACTGAGTCCCCCACCTCTCCACAACTTCCTTACTGACTCCTCCATCTCTCCACAACTTCCTTACTGACTCCTCCACAACTTCATTACTGACTCCTCTACCTCTCCACAACTTCCTTACTGACTCCTCCACAACTTCCTTACTGACTCCTCCACCTCTCCACAACTTCATTACTGACTCCTCCATCTCTCCCCAACTTCCTTACTGACTCCTCCACCTCTCCACAACTTCCTTACTGACGCCTCCACAACTTCCTTACTGACTCCTCCACCTCTCCACAACTTCCTTACTGACTCCTCCACAAATTCCTTACTGACTACTCCACCTCTCCACAACTTCCTTACTGACGCCTCCACAACTTCCTTACTGACTCCTCCACCTCTCCACAACTTCCTTACTGACGCCTCCACAACTTCCTTACTGACTCCTCCACCTCTGCACAACTTCCTTACTGACTCCTCCACAAATTCCTTACTGACTACTCCACCTCTCCACAACTTCCTTACTGACGCCTCCACAACTTCCTTACTGACTCCTCCACCTCTGCACAACTTCCTTACTGACTCCTCCACCTCTCCACAACTTCCTTACTGACTCCTCCACAACTTCCATACTGACTCCTCCACCTCTCCACAACTTCCTTACTGACTCCTCCACCTCTCCACAACTTCCTTACAGACTCCTCCACAACTTCCTTAGTGACTCCTCCACCTCTTACAACTTCCTTACTGACTCCTCCACAACTTCCTTACTGACTTCTCCACCTCTCCACAACTTCCTTACTGACTCCTCCATCTCTCAACAACTTCCTTACTGACTCCTACATAACTTCCTTACTGACTCCTCCACCTCTCCACAACTTCCTTACTGACTCCTCCACAACTTCCTTACTGACTCCTGAACCTCTCCACAACTTCCTTACTGACTCCTCCACAACTTCCTTACTGACTCCTGCACCTCTCCACAACTTCCTTACTGACTCCTCCACCTCTCCACAACTTCCTTACTGACTCCTCCACAACTTCCTTACTGACTCTTCCACCTCTCCACAACTTCCTTACTGACTCCTCCACAACTTCCTTACTGACTACTCCATCTCTCCACAACTTCCTTACTGACGCCTCCACAACTTCCTAACTGACTCCTCCACCTTTCCACAACTTCCTTACTGACTCCTGCATCTCTCCACAACTTCCTTACTGACTCCTCCACCTCTCCACAACTTCCTAACTGACTCCTCCACCTCTCCACAACTTCCTTACTGACTCATCCATCTCTCCACAACTTCCTTACCTACTCCTCCACAACTTCCTTAGTGACTCCTCCACCTCTCCACAACTTCCTTACTTACTCCTCCACAACTTCCTTACTGACTCCTCCACCTCTCCACAACTTCCTTACTGACTCCTCCACAGCTTCCTTACTGACTACTCCACCTCTCCACAAATTTCTTACTGACGCCTCCACAACTTCCTTACTGACTCCTCCACCTTTCCACAACTTCCTTACTGACTCCTGCATCTCTCCACAACTTCCTTACTGACTCATCCACCTCTCCACAACTTCCTTACTGACTCCTCCATCTCTCCCCAACTTCCTTACTGACTCCTCCACAACTTCCTTAGTGACTCCTCCACCTCTCCACAACTCCCTTACTGACTCCTCCATCTCTCCACAACTTCCTTACTGACTCCTCCACAACTTCCTTAGTGACTCCTCCACCTCTCCACAACTTCCTTACAGACTCCTCCACCTCTCCACAACTTCCTTACTGACTCCGCCACAACTTCCTTACTGACTACTCCACCTCTCCACAACTTCCTTACTGACGCCTCCACAACTTCCTTACTGACTCCTCCACCTCTGCACAACTTCCTTACTGACTCCTCCACCTCTCCACAACTTCCTTACTGACTCCTCTACAACTTCCTTACTGACTCCTCCACCTCTCCACAACTTTCTTACTGACGCCTCCTCAACTTCCTTACTGACTCCTCCACCTCTCCACAACTTCCTTATTGACTCCTCCATCTCTCCCCAACTTCCTTACTGACTCCTCCACAACTTCTTTATTGACTCCTCCACCTCTTTACAACTTCCTTACTGACTCCTCCATCTCTCCACAACTTCCTTACAGACTCCTCCACCTCTCCACAACTTCCTTACTGACTCCTCCACAACTTCCTTACTGACTCCTCCACCTCTCCACAACTTCCTTACTGACTCCTCCACCTCTCCACAACTTCCTTACTGACTCCTCCACAACTTCCTTACTGACTCCTCCACCTCTCCACAACTTCCTTACTGACTCCTCCACAACTTCCTTACTGAGTCCTGCACCTTTCCACAACTTCCTTACTGACTCCTGCACCTCTCCACAACATCCTTACTGACTCCTCCACAACTTCCTTACTGACTTCTCCACAACTTCCTTACTGACTCCTCCACCTCTCCACAACTTCCTTACTGACTCCTCCACAACTTCCGTACTGACTCCTGCACCTCTCCACATCTTCCTTACTGACTTCTCCACCTCTCCACAACTTCCTTACTGACTCCTCCATCTCTCCACAACTTCCTTACTGACTCCTCCATAAATTCCTTACTGACTCCTCCACCTCTCCACAACTTCCTTACTGACTCCTCCACAACTTCCTTACTGACTCTTCCACCTCTCCACAACTTCCTTACTGACTCCTCCACAACTTCCTTACTGACTACTCCATCTCTCCACAACTTCCTTACTGACGCCTCCACAACTTCCTTACTGACTCCTCCACCTTTCCACAACTTCCTTACTGACTCCTGCATCTCTCCACAACTTCCTTACTGACTCCTCCACCTCTCCACAACTTCCTTACTGACTCCTCCATCTCTCCACAACTTCCTTACTTACTCCTCCACAACTTCCTTAGTGACTCCTCCACCTCTCCACAACTTCCTTACTGACTCCTCCACCTCTCCACAACTTCCTTACTGACTCCTGCATCTCTCCACAACTTCCTTACTGACTCCTCCACCTCTCCACAACTTCCTTACTGACTCCTCCATCTCTCCCCAACTTCCTAACTGACTCCTCCACAACTTCCTTAGTGACTCCTCCACCTCTCCACAACTTCCTTACTGACTCCTCCATCTCTCCACAACTTCCTTACTGACTCCTCCACAACTTCCTTAGTGACTCCTCCACCTCTCCACAACTTCCTTACAGACTCCTCCACCTCTCCACAACTTCCTTACTGACTCCTCCACAACTTCCTTACTGACTACTCCACCTCTCCACAACTTCCTTACTGACTCCTCCATCTCTCCACAACTTCCTTACTGACTCCTCCACAACTTCCTTAGTGACTCCTCCACCTCTCCACAACTTCCTTACAGACTCCTCCACCTCTCCACAACTTCCTTACTGACTCCTCCACAACTTCCTTACTGACTCCTCCACCTCTCCACAACTTTCTTACTGACGCCTCCTCAACTTCCTTACTGACTCCTCCACCTCTCCACAACTTCCTTATTGACTCCTCCATCTCTCCCCAACTTCCTTACTGACTCCTCCACAACTTCTTTACTGACTCCTCCACAACTTCTTTATTGACTCCTCCACCTCTTTACAACTTCCTTACTGACTCCTCCACCTCTCCACAACTTCCTTACAGACTCCTCCACCTCTCCACAACTTCCTTACTGACTCCTCCACAACTTCCTTACTGACTACTCCACTTCTCCACAACTTCCTTACTGACGCCTCCACAACTTCCTTACTGACTCCTCCACCTCTGCACAACTTCCTTACTGACTCCTCCACCTCTCCACAACTTCCTTACTGACTCCTCTACAACTTCCTTACTGACTCCTCCACCTCTCCACAACTTTCTTACTGACGCCTCCTCAACTTCCTTACTGAATCCTCCACTTCTCCACAACTTCCTTATTGACTCCTCCATCTCTCCCAAACTTCCTTACTGACTCCTCCACAACTTCCTTATTGACTCCTCCACCTCTCCACAACTTCCTTACTGACTCCTCCACCTCTCCACAACTTTCTTACAGACTCCTCCACCTCTCCACAACTTCCTTACTGACTCCTCCACAACTTCCTTACTGACTACTCCACCTCTGCACAACTTCCTTACTGACTCCTCCACCTCTCCACAACTTCCTTACTGACTCCTCCACCTCTCCACAACTTACTTACTGACTCCTCCACAGCTTCCTTACTGACTACTCCACCTCTCCACAACTTTCTTACTGACGCCTCCACAACTTCCTTACTGACTCCTCCACCTCTCCACAACTTCCTTACTGACTCCTCCACCTCTCCACAACTTCCTTACTGACTCCTCTACAACTTCCTTACTGACTCCTCCAACTCTCCACAACTTTCTTACTGACGCCTCCACAACTTCCTTACTGACTCCTCCACCTTTCCACAACTTCCTTACTGACTCCTGCATCTCTCCACAACTTCCTTACTGACTCTTCCACCTCTCCACAACTTCCTTACTGACTCCTCCATCTCTCCCCAACTTCCTAACTGACTCCTCCACAACTTCCTTAGTGACTCCTCCACCTCTCCACAACTTCCTTACTGACTCCTCTATCTCTCCACAACTTCCTTACTGACTCCTCCACAACTTCCTTAGTGACTCCTCCACCTCTCCACAACTTCCTTACAGACTCCTCCACCTCTCCACAACTTCCTTACTGACTCCTCCACAACTTCCTTACTGACTACTCCACCTCTCCACAACTTCCTTACTGACTCCTCCTTCTCTCCACAACTTCCTTACTGACTCCTCCACAACTTCCTTAGTGACTCCTCCACCTCTCCACAACTTCCTTACAGACTCCTCCACCTCTCCACAACTTCCTTACTGACTCCTCCACAACTTCCTTACTGACTCCTCCACCTCTCCACAACTTTCTTACTGACGCCTCCTCAACTTCCTTACTGACTCCTCCACCTCTCCACAACTTCCTTACTGACTCCTCTACAACTTGCTTACTGACTCCTCCACCTCTCCACAACTTTCTTACTGACGCCTCCTCAACTTCCTTACTGACTCCTACACCTCTCCACAACTTCCTTATTGACTCCTCCATCTCTCCCCAACTTCCTTACTGACTCCTCCACAACTTCTTTATTGACTCCTCCACCTCTTTACAACTTCCTTACTGACTCCTCCATCTCTCCACAACTTCCTTACAGACTCCTCCACCTCTCCACAACTTCCTTACTGACTCCTCCACAACTTCCTTACTGACTCCTCCACCTCTCCACAACTTCCTTACTGACTCCTCCACAACTTCCTTACTGACTCCTCCACCTCTCCACAACTTCCTTACTGACTCCTCCACAACTTCCTTACTGAGTCCTGCACCTTTCCACAACTTCCTTACTGACTCCTGCACCTCTCCACAACGTCCTTACTGACTCCTCCACAACTTCCTTACTGACTTCTCCACAACTTCCTTACTGACTCCTCCACCTCTCCACAACTTCCTTACTGACTCCTCCACAACTTCCTTACTGACTCCTGCACCTCTCCACAACTTCCTTACTGACTCCTCCATCTCTCCACAACTTCCTTACTGACTCCTCCATAAATTCCTTACTGACTCCTCCACCTCTCCACAACTTCCTTACTGACTCCTCCACAACTTCCTTACTGACTCTTCCACCTCTCCACAACTTCCTTACTGACTCCTCCACAACTTCCTTACTGACTACTCCATCTCTCCACAACTTCCTTACTGACGCCTCCACAACTTCCTTACTGACTCCTCCACCTTTCCACAACTTCCTTACTGACTCCTGCATCTCTCCACAACTTCCTTACTGACTCCTCCACCTCTCCACAACTTCCTTACTGACTCCTCCATCTCTCCACAACTTCCTTACTTACTCCTCCACAACTTCCTTAGTGACTCCTCCACCTCTCCACAACTTCCTTACTGACTCCTCCACCTCTCCACAACTTCCTTACTTACTCCTCCACAACTTCCTTACTGACTCCTCCACCTCTCCACAACTTACTTACTGACTCCTCCACAGCTTCCTTACTGACTACTCCACCTCTCCACAACTTTCTTACTGACGCCTCCACAACTTCCTTACTGACTCCTCCACCTCTCCACAACTTCCTTACTGACTCCTCCACCTCTCCACAACTTCCTTACTGACTCCTCTACAACTTCCTTACTGACTCCTCCAACTCTCCACAACTTTCTTACTGACGCCTCCACAACTTCCTTACTGACTCCTCCACCTTTCCACAACTTCCTTACTGACTCCTGCATCTCTCCACAACTTCCTTACTGACTCCTCCACCTCTCCTCATCTTCCTTACTGACTCCTCCATCTCTCCCCAACTTCCTAACTGACTCCTCCACAACTTCCTTAGTGACTCCTCCACCTCTCCACAACTTCCTTACTGACTCCTCCATCTCTCCACAACTTCCTTACTGACTCCTCCACAACTTCCTTAGTGACTCCTCCACCTCTCCACAACTTCCTTACAGACTCCTCCACCTCTCCACAACTTCCTTACTGACTCCTCCACAACTTCCTTACTGACTACTCCACCTCTCCACAACTTCCTTACTGACTCCTCCATCTCTCCACAACTTCCTTACTGACTCCTCCACAACTTCCTTAGTGACTCCTCCACCTCTCCACAACTTCCTTACAGACTCCTCCACCTCTCCACAACTTCCTCACTGACTCCTCCACAACTTCCTTACTGACTCCTCCACCTCTCCACAACTTTCTTACTGACGCCTCCTCAACTTCCTTACTGACTCCTCCACCTCTCCACAACTTCCTTATTGACTCCTCCATCTCTCCCCAACTTCCTTACTGACTCCTCCACAACTTCTTTACTGACTCCTCCACAACTTCTTTATTGACTCCTCCACCTCTTTACAACTTCCTTACTGACTCCTCCACCTCTCCACAACTTCCTTACAGACTCCTCCACCTCTCCACAACTTCCTTACAGACTCCTCCACAACTTCCTTACTGACTACTCCACTTCTCCACAACTTCCTTACTGACGCCTCCACAACTTCCTTACTGACTCCTCCACCTCTGCACAACTTCCTTACTGACTCCTCCACCTCTCCACAACTTCCTTACTGACTCCTCTACAACTTCCTTACTGACTCCTCCACCTCTCCACAACTTTCTTACTGACGCCTCCTCAACTTCCTTACTGAATCCTCCACCTCTCCACAACTTCCTTATTGACTCCTCCATCTCTCCCCAACTTCCTTACTGACTCCTCCACAACTTCCTTATTGACTCCTCCACCTCTCCACAACTTCCTTACTGACTCCTCCACCTCTCCACAACTTTCTTACAGACTCCTCCTCCTCTCCACAACTTCCTTACTGACTCCTCCACAACTTCCTTACTGACTACTCCACCTCTGCACAACTTCCTTACTGACTCCTCCACCTCTCCACAACTTCCTTACTGACTCCTCTACAACTTCCTTACTGACTCCTCCACCTCTCCACAACTTTCTTACTGACGCCTCCTCAACTTCCTTACTGAATCCTCCACCTCTCCACAACTTCCTTATTGACTCCTCCATCTCTCCCCAACTTCCTTACTGACTCCTCCACAACTTCCTTATTGACTCCTCCACCTCTCCACAACTTCCTTACTGACTCCTCCACCTCTCCACAACTTTCTTACTGACTCCTCCACCTCTCCACAACTTACTTACTGACTCCTCCACAGCTTCCTTACTGACTACTCCACCTCTCCACAACTTTCTTACTGACGCCTCCACAACTTCCTTACTGACTCCTCCACCTCTCCACAACTTCCTTACTGACTCCCCCACCTCTCCACAACTTCCTTACTGACTCCTCTACAACTTCCTTACTGACTCCTCCAACTCTCCACAACTTTCTTACTGACGCCTCCACAACTTCCTTACTGACTCCTCCACCTTTCCACAACTTCCTTACTGACTCCTGCATCTCTCCACAACTTCCTTACTGACTCCTGCATCTCTCCACAACTTCCTTACTGACTCCTCCACCTCTCCACAACTTCCTTACTGACTCCTCCATCTCTCCCCAACTTCCTAACTGACTCCTCCACAACTTCCTTAGTGACTCCTCCACCTCTCCACAACTTCCTTACTGACTCCTCCATCTCTCCACAACTTCCTTACTGACTCCTCCACAACTTCCTTAGTTACTCCTCCACCTCTCCACAACTTCCTTACAGACTCCTCCACCTCTCCACAACTTCCTTACTGACTCCTCCACAACTTCCTTACTGACTACTCCACCTCTCCACAACTTCCTTACTGACTCCTCCATCTCTCCACAACTTCCTTACTGACTCCTCCACAACTTCCTTAGTGACTCCTCCACCTCTCCACAACTTCCTTACAGACTCCTCCACCTCTCCACAACTTCCTTACTGACTCCTCCACAACTTCCTTACTGACTCCTCCACCTCTCCACAACTTTCTTACTGACGCCTCCTCAACTTCCTTACTGACTCCTCCACCTCTCCACAACTTCCTTATTGACTCCTCCATCTCTCCCCCACTTCCTTACTGACTCCTCCACAACTTCTTTACTGACTCCTCCACAACTTCTTTATTGACTCCTCCACCTCTTTACAACTTCCTTACTGACTCCTCCACCTCTCCACAACTTCCTTACAGACTCCTCCACCTCTCCACAACTTCCTTACTGACTCCTCCACAACTTCCTTACTGACTACTCCACTTCTCCACAACTTCCTTACTGACGCCTCCACAACTTCCTTACTGACTCCTCCACCTCTGCACAACTTCCTTACAGACTCCTCCACCTCTCCACAACTTCCTTACTGACTCCTCTACAACTTCCTTACTGACTCCTCCACCTCTCCACAACTTTCTTACTGACGCCTCCTCAACTTCCTTACTGAATCCTCCACCTCTCCACAACTTCCTTATTGACTCCTCCATCTCTCCCCAACTTCCTTACTGACTCCTCCACAACTTCCTTATTGACTCCTCCACCTCTCCACAACTTCCTTACTGACTCCTCCACCTCTCCACAACTTCCTTACTGACTCCTCCACCTCTCCACAACTTTCTTACAGACTCCTCCACCTCTCCACAACTTTCTTACTGACGCCTCCTCAACTTCCTTACTGACTCCTCCACCTCTCCACAACTTCCTTATTGACTCCTCCATCTCTCCTCAACTTCCTTACTGACTCCTCCACAACTTCCTTAATGACTCCTCCACCTCTCCACAACTTCCTTACTGACTCCTCCATCTCTCCCCAACTTCCTTACTGACTCCTCCACAACTTCCTTAGTGACTCCTCCACCTCTCCACAACTTCCTTACTGACTCCTCCATCTCTCCACAACTTCATTACTGACTCCTCCACAACTTCCTTAGTGACTCCTCCACCTCTCCACAACTTCCTTACTCCTCCACAACTTCCTTACAGACTCCTCCACCTCTCCACAACTTCCTTACTGACGCCTCCACAACTTCCTTACTGACTCCTCCACCTCTGCACAACTTCCTTACTGACTCCTCCACCTCTCCACAACTTCCTTACTGACTCCTCTACAACTTCCTTACTGACTCCTCCACCTCTCCACAACTTTCTTACTGACGCCTTCTCAACTTCCTTACTGACTCCTCCACCTCTCCACAACTTCCTTATTGACTCCTCCATCTCTCCCCAACTTCCTTACTGACTCCTCCACAACTTCCTTACTGACTCCTCCACCTCTCCACAACTTCCTTACTGACTCCTCCACCTCTCCTGAACTTCCCTACTGACTCCTCCACAACTTCCTTACTGGCTACTCCACCTCTCCACAACTTCCTTACTGACGCCTCCACAACTTCCTTACTGACTCCTCCACCTCTGCACAACTTCCTTACTGACGCCTCCACAACTTCCTTACTGACTCCTCCACCTCTGCACGACTTCCTTACTGACTCCTCCATCTCTCCACAACTTCCTTACTGACTCATCCACAACTTCCTTACACACTCCTCCACCTCTCCACAACTTCCTTACTGACTCCTCTACCTCTCCACAACTTCCTTACTGACTCCTCCACCTCTCCACAACTTTCTTACTGACGCCTCCTCAACTTCCTTACTGAATCCTCCACCTCTCCACAACTTCCTTATTGACTCCTCCATCTCTCCCCAACTTCCTTACTGACTCCTCCACAACTTCCTTACTGACTCCTCTACCTCTCCACAACTTCCTTACTGACTCCTCCACCTCTCCACAACTTTCTTACAGACTCCTTCACCTCTCCACAACTTCCTTACTGACTCCTCCACAACTTCCTTACTGACTACTCCACCTCTCCACAACTTCCTTACTGATGCCTCCACAACTTCCTTACTGACTCCTCCACCTCTGCACAACTTCCTTACTGACTCCTCCACCTCTCCACAACTTCCTTACTGACTCCTCTACAACTTCCTTACTGACTCCTCCACCTCTCCACAACTTTCTTACTGACGCCTCCTCAACTTCCTTACTGACTCCTCCACCTCTCCACAACTTCCTTACTGACTCCTGCATCTCTCCACAACTTCCTTACTGACTCCTGCATCTCTCCACAACTTCCTTACTGACTCCTCCACCTCTCCACAACTTCCTTACTGACTCCTCCATCTCTCCCCAACTTCCTAACTGACTCCTCCACAACTTCCTTAGTGACTCCTCCACCTCTCCACAACTTCCTTACTGACTCCTCCATCTCTCCACAACTTCCTTACTGACTCCTCCACAACTTCCTTAGTTACTCCTCCACCTCTCCACAACTTCCTTACAGACTCCTCCACCTCTCCACAACTTCCTTACTGACTCCTCCACAACTTCCTTACTGACTACTCCACCTCTCCACAACTTCCTTACTGACTCCTCCATCTCTCCACAACTTCCTTACTGACTCCTCCACAACTTCCTTAGTGACTCCTCCACCTCTCCACAACTTCCTTACAGACTCCTCCACCTCTCCACAACTTCCTTACTGACTCCTCCACAACTTCATTACTGACTCCTCCACCTCTCCACAACTTTCTTACTGACGCCTCCTCAACTTCCTTACTGACTCCTCCACCTCTCCACAACTTCCTTATTGACTCCTCCATCTCTCCCCCACTTCCTTACTGACTCCTCCACAACTTCTTTACTGACTCCTCCACAACTTCTTTATTGACTCCTCCACCTCTTTACAACTTCCTTACTGACTCCTCCACCTCTCCACAACTTCCTTACAGACTCCTCCACCTCTCCACAACTTCCTTACTGACTCCTCCACAACTTCCTTACTGACTACTCCACTTCTCCACAACTTCCTTACTGACGCCTCCACAACTTCCTTACTGACTCCTCCACCTCTGCACAACTTCCTTACAGACTCCTCCACCTCTCCACAACTTCCTTACTGACTCCTCTACAACTTCCTTACTGACTCCTCCACCTCTCCCCAACTTCCTTACTGACTCCTCCACAACTTCCTTATTGACTCCTCCACCTCTCCACAACTTCCTTACTGACTCCTCCACCTCTCCACAACTTCCTTACTGACTCCTCCACCTCTCCACAACTTTCTTACAGACTCCTCCACCTCTCCACAACTTTCTTACTGACGCCTCCTCAACTTCCTTACTGACTCCTCCACCTCTCCACAACTTCCTTATTGACTCCTCCATCTCTCCTCAACTTCCTTACTGACTCCTCCACAACTTCCTTAATGACTCCTCCACCTCTCCACAACTTCCTTACTGACTCCTCCATCTCTCCCCAACTTCCTTACTGACTCCTCCACAACTTCCTTAGTGACTCCTCCACCTCTCCACAACTTCCTTACTGACTCCTCCATCTCTCCACAACTTCATTACTGACTCCTCCACAACTTCCTTAGTGACTCCTCCACCTCTCCACAACTTCCTTACTCCTCCACAACTTCCTTACAGACTCCTCCACCTCTCCACAACTTCCTTACTGACGCCTCCACAACTTCCTTACTGACTCCTCCACCTCTGCACAACTTCCTTACTGACTCCTCCACCTCTCCACAACTTCCTTACTGACTCCTCTACAACTTCCTTACTGACTCCTCCACCTCTCCACAACTTTCTTACTGACGCCTTCTCAACTTCCTTACTGACTCCTCCACCTCTCCACAACTTCCTTATTGACTCCTCCATCTCTCCCCAACTTCCTTACTGACTCCTCCACAACTTCCTTACTGACTCCTCCACCTCTCCACAACTTCCTTACTGACTCCTCCACCTCTCCTGAACTTCCCTACTGACTCCTCCACAACTTCCTTACTGGCTACTCCACCTCTCCACAACTTCCTTACTGACGCCTCCACAACTTCCTTACTGACTCCTCCACCTCTGCACAACTTCCTTACTGACGCCTCCACAACTTCCTTACTGACTCCTCCACCTCTGCACGACTTCCTTACTGACTCCTCCATCTCTCCACAACTTCCTTACTGACTCATCCACAACTTCCTTACACACTCCTCCACCTCTCCACAACTTCCTTACTGACTCCTCTACCTCTCCACAACTTCCTTACTGACTCCTCCACCTCTCCACAACTTTCTTACAGACGCCTCCTCAACTTCCTTACTGAATCCTCCACCTCTCCACAACTTCCTTATTGACTCCTCCATCTCTCCCCAACTTCCTTACTGACTCCTCCACAACTTCCTTACTGACTCCTCTACCTCTCCACAACTTCCTTACTGACTCCTCCACCTCTCCACAACTTTCTTACAGACTCCTCCACCTCTCCACAACTTCCTTACTGACTCCTCCACAACTTCCTTACTGACTACTCCACCTCTCCACAACTTCCTTACTGACGCCTCCACAACTTCCTTACTGACTCCTCCACCTCTGCACAACTTCCTTACTGACTCCTCCACCTCTCCACAACTTCCTTACTGACTCCTCTACAACTTCCTTACTGACTCCTCCACCTCTCCACAACTTTCTTACTGACGCCTCCTCAACTTCCTTACTGACTCCTCCACCTCTCCACAACTTCCTTATTGACTCCTCCATCTCTCCTCAACTTCCTTACTGACTCCTCCACAACTTCCTTAATGACTCCTCCACCTCTCCACAACTTCCTTACTGACTCCTCCATCTCTCCCCAACTTCCTTACTGACTCCTCCACAACTTCCTTAGTGACTCCTCCACCTCTCCACAACTTCCTTACTGACTCCTCCATCTCTCCACAACTTCATTACTGACTCCTCCACAACTTCCTTAGTGACTCCTCCACCTCTCCACAACTTCCTTACTCCTCCACAACTTCCTTACAGACTCCTCCACCTCTCCACAACTTCCTTACTGACTCCTCCACAACTTCCTTACTGACTACTCCACCTCTCCACAACTTCCTTACTGACGCCTCCACAACTTCCTTACTGACTCCTCCACCTCTGCACAACTTCCTTACTGACTCCTCCACCTCTCCACAACTTCCTTACTGACTCCTCTACAACTTCCTTACTGACTCCTCCACCTCTCCACAACTTTCTTACTGACGCCTCCTCAACTTCCTTACTGACTCCTACACCTCTCCACAACTTCCTTATTGACTCCTCCATCTCTCCCCAACTTCCTTACTGACTCCTCCACAACTTCCTTACTGACTCCTCCACCTCTCCACAACTTCCTTACTGACTCCTCCACCTCTCCTGAACTTCCCTACTGACTCCTCCACAACTTCCTTACTGGCTACTCCACCTCTCCACAACTTCTTTACTGACGCCTCCACAACTTCCTTACTGACTCCTCCACCTCTGCACAACTTCCTTACTGACGCCTCCACAACTTCCTTACTGACTCCTCCACCTCTGCACGACTTCCTTACTGACTCCTCCATCTCTCCACAACTTCCTTACTGACTCATCCACAACTTCCTTACTGAGTCCTCCACCATTCCACAACTTCCTTACTGACTCCTGCACCTCTCCACAACTTCCTTACTGACTCCTCCACCTCTCTACATCTTCCTTACTGACTCCTCCGCTCCATCTCTCCACAACTTCCTAACTGACTCCTCCACAACTTCCTTACTGACTCCTCCACCTCTGCACAACTTCCTGACTGACTCCTCCATCTCTCCACAACTTCCTTACTGACTCCTCCACAACTTCCTTACTGACTCCTCCACAACTTCCTTAGTGACTCCTCCACCTCTCCACAACTTCCTTACTTACGCCTCCACAACTTCCTTACTGACTCATCCACCTCTCCACAACTTCCTTACTGACTCCTCCACAACTTCCTTACTGACTACTCCACCTCTCCACAACTTCCTTACTGACGCCTCCACAACTTCCTTACTGACTCCGCCACCTCTGCACAACTTCCTTACTGACTCCTCTACAACTTCCTTACCGACTCCTCCATCTCTCCACAACTTTCTTACTGATGCCTCCACAACTTCCTTACTGACTCCTCCACCTCTCCACAACTTCCTTACTGACTCCTCCATCTCTCCCCAACTTCCTTACTGACTCCTCCACAACTTCCTTAGTGATTCCTCCACCTCTCCACAACTTCCTTACTGACTCCTCCACAACTTCCTTACTGACTTCTCCACCTCTCCACAACTTCCTTACTGACTCCTCCATCTCTCAACAACTTCCTTACTGACTCCTACATAACTTCCTTACTGACTCCTCCACCTCTCCACAACTTCCTTACTGACTCCTCCACAACTTCCTTACTGACTCCTGAACCTCTCCACAACTTCCTTACTGACTCCTCCACAACTTCCTTACTGACTACTCCACCTCTCCACAACTTCCTTACTGACGCATCCACAACTTCCAAACTGACTCCTCCACCTCTGCACGACTTCCTTACTGACTCCTCCATCTCTCTACAACTTCCTTACTGACTCCTCCACAACTTCCTTACTGAGTCCTCCACCTTTCCACAATTTCCTTACTGACTCCTGCACCTCTGCACAACTTCCTTACTGACTCCACCTCTCCACAACTTCCTTACTGACTCCTCCATCTCTCCACAACTTCCTTACTGACTCCTCCACAACTTCCTTAGTGACTCCTCCACCTCTCCACAACTTCCTTACTTACTCCTCCACAACTTCCTTACTGACTCATCCACCTCTCCACAACTTCCTTACTGACTCCTCCACAACTTCCTTACTGACTACTCCACCTCTCCACAACTTCCTTACTGACGCCTCCACAACTTCCTTACTGACTCCGCCACCTCTGCACAACTTCCTTACTGACTCCTCTACAACTTCCTTACCGACTCCTCCACCTCTCCACAACTTTCTTACTGATGCCTCCACAACTTCCTTACTGACTCCTCCACCTCTCCACAACTTCCTTACTGACTCCTCCATCTCTCCCCAACTTCCTTACTGACTCCTCCACAACATCCTTAGTGATTCCTACACCTCTCCATAACTTCCTTACTGACTCCTCCACAACTTCCTTACTGACTCCTCCACCTCTCCACAACTTCCTTACTGACTCCTCCACAACTTCCTTACTGGCTACTCCACCTCTCCGCAACTTCCTTACTGACGCCTCCATAACTTCCTTACTGACTCCTCCACCTCTGCACAACTTCCTGACTGACTCCTCCATCTCTCCACAACTTCCTTACTGACTCCTCCACTACTTCCTTACTGACTCCTCCACCTTTCCACAACTTCCTTACTGACTCCTCCACAACTTCCTTACTGGCTACTCCACCTCTCCACAACTTCCTTACTGACGCCTCCACAACTTCCTTACTGACTCCTCCACCTCTGCAAAACTTCCTTACTGACTCCTCCATCTCTCAACAACTTCCTTACTGACTCCTCCACAACTTCCTTACTGACTCCTCCACCTTTCCACAACTTCCTTACGTGACTCCTCCACAACTTCCTTACTGAGTCCCCCACCTCTCCACAACTTCCTTACTGACTCCTCCATCTCTCCACAACTTCCTTACTGACTCCTCCACAACTTCATTACTGACTCCTCTACCTCTCCACAACTTCCTTACTGACTCCTCCACAACTTCCTTACTGACTCCTCCACCTCTCCACAACTTCATTACTGACTCCTCCATCTCTCCCCAACTTCCTTACTGACTCCTCCACCTCTCCACAACTTCCTTACTGACGCCTCCACAACTTCCTTACTGACTCCTCCACCTCTCCACAACTTCCTTACTGACTCCTCCACAAATTCCTTACTGACTACTCCACCTCTCCACAACTTCCTTACTGACGCCTCCACAACTTCCTTACTGACTCCTCCACCTCTCCACAACTTCCTTACTGACGCCTCCACAACTTCCTTACTGACTCCTCCACCTCTGCACAACTTCCTTACTGACTCCTCCACAAATTCCTTACTGACTACTCCACCTCTCCACAACTTCCTTACTGACGCCTCCACAACTTCCTTACTGACTCCTCCACCTCTGCACAACTTCCTTACTGACTCCTCCACCTCTCCACAACTTCCTTACTGACTCCTCCACAACTTCCATACTGACTCCTCCACCTCTCCACAACTTCCTTACTGACTCCTCCACCTCTCCACAACTTCCTTACAGACTCCTCCACAACTTCCTTAGTGACTCCTCCACCTCTTACAACTTCCTTACTGACTCCTCCACAACTTCCTTACTGACTTCTCCACCTCTCCACAACTTCCTTACTGACTCCTCCATCTCTCAACAACTTCCTTACTGACTCCTACATAACTTCCTTACTGACTCCTCCACCTCTCCACAACTTCCTTACTGACTCCTCCACAACTTCCTTACTGACTCCTGAACCTCTCCACAACTTCCTTACTGACTCCTCCACAACTTCCTTACTGACTCCTGCACCTCTCCACAACTTCCTTACTGACTTCTCCACCTCTCCACAACTTCCTTACTGACTCCTCCATCTCTCCACAACTTCCTTACTGACTCCTCCATAAATTCCTTACTGACTCCTCCACCTCTCCACAACTTCCTTACTGACTCCTCCACAACTTCCTTACTGACTCTTCCACCTCTCCACAACTTCCTTACTGACTCCTCCACAACTTCCTTACTGACTACTCCATCTCTCCACAACTTCCTTACTGACGCCTCCACAACTTCCTAACTGACTCCTCCACCTTTCCACAACTTCCTTACTGACTCCTGCATCTCTCCACAACTTCCTTACTGACTCCTCCACCTCTCCACAACTTCCTAACTGACTCCTCCACCTCTCCACAACTTCCTTACTGACTCATCCATCTCTCCACAACTTCCTTACCTACTCCTCCACAACTTCCTTAGTGACTCCTCCACCTCTCCACAACTTCCTTACTTACTCCTCCACAACTTCCTTACTGACTCCTCCACCTCTCCACAACTTCCTTACTGACTCCTCCACAGCTTCCTTACTGACTACTCCACCTCTCCACAAATTTCTTACTGACGCCTCCACAACTTCCTTACTGACTCCTCCACCTTTCCACAACTTCCTTACTGACTCCTGCATCTCTCCACAACTTCCTTACTGACTCATCCACCTCTCCACAACTTCCTTACTGACTCCTCCATCTCTCCCCAACTTCCTTACTGACTCCTCCACAACTTCCTTAGTGACTCCTCCACCTCTCCACAACTCCCTTACTGACTCCTCCATCTCTCCACAACTTCCTTACTGACTCCTCCACAACTTCCTTAGTGACTCCTCCACCTCTCCACAACTTCCTTACAGACTCCTCCACCTCTCCACAACTTCCTTACTGACTCCGCCACAACTTCCTTACTGACTACTCCACCTCTCCACAACTTCCTTACTGACGCCTCCACAACTTCCTTACTGACTCCTCCACCTCTGCACAACTTCCTTACTGACTCCTCCACCTCTCCACAACTTCCTTACTGACTCCTCTACAACTTCCTTACTGACTCCTCCACCTCTCCACAACTTTCTTACTGACGCCTCCTCAACTTCCTTACTGACTCCTCCACCTCTCCACAACTTCCTTATTGACTCCTCCATCTCTCCCCAACTTCCTTACTGACTCCTCCACAACTTCTTTATTGACTCCTCCACCTCTTTACAGCTTCCTTACTGACTCCTCCACCTCTCCACAACTTCCTTACAGACTCCTCCACCTCTCCACAACTTCCTTACTGACTCCTCCACAACTTCCTTACTGACTCCTCCACCTCTCCACAACTTCCTTACTGACTCCTCCACAACTTCCTTACTGACTCCTCCACCTCTCCACAACTTCCTTACTGACTCCTCCACAACTTCCTTACTGACTCCTCCACCTCTCCACAACTTCCTTACTGACTCCTCCACAACTTCCTTACTGACTCCTCCACCTCTCCACAACTTCCTTACTGACTCCTCTACAACTTCCTTACTGACTCCTCCAACTCTCCACAACTTTCTTACTGACGCCTCCACAACTTCCTTACTGACTCCTCCACCTTTCCACAACTTCCTTACTGACTCCTGCATCTCTCCACAACTTCCTTACTGACTCCTCCACCTCTCCACAACTTCCTTACTGACTCCTCCATCTCTCCCCAACTTCCTTACTGACTCCTCCACAACTTCCTTAGTGACTCCTCCACCTCTCCACAACTTCCTTACTGACTCCTCCACCTCTCCACAACTTCCTTACTGACTCCTCCACAACTTCCTTAGTGACTCCTCCACCTCTCCACAACTTCCTTACAGACTCCTCCACCTCTCCACAACTTCCTTACTGACTCCTCCACAACTTCCTTACTGACTACTCCACCTCTCCAAAACTTCCTTACTGAAGCCTCCACAACTTCCTTACTGACTCCTCCACCTCTGCACAACTTCCTTACTGACTCCTCCACCTCTCCACAACTTCCTTACTGACTCCTCTACAACTTCCTTACTGACTCCTCCACCTCTCCACAACTTTCTTACTGACGCCTCCTCAACTTCCTTACTGACTCCTCCACCTCTCCACAACTTCCTTATTGACTCCTCCATCTCTCCCCAACTTCCTTACTGACTCCTCCACAACTTCTTTATTGACTCCTCCACCTCTTTACAACTTCCTTACTGACTCCTCCATCTCTCCACAACTTCCTTACAGACTCCTCCACCTCTCCACAACTTCCTTACTGACTCCTCCACAACTTCCTTACTGACTCCTCCACCTCTCCACAACTTCCTTACTGACTCCTCCACCTCTCCACAACTTCCTTACTGACTCCTCCACAACTTCCTTACTGACTCCTCCACCTCTCCACAACTTCCTTACTGACTCCTCCACAACTTCCTTACTGAGTCCTGCACCTTTCCACAACTTCCTTACTGACTCCTGCACCTCTCCACAACATCCTTACTGACTCCTCCACAACTTCCTTACTGACTTCTCCACAACTTCCTTACTGACTCCTCCACCTCTCCACAACTTCCTTACTGACTCCTCCACAACTTCCGTACTGACTCCTGCACCTCTCCACATCTTCCTTACTGACTTCTCCACCTCTCCACAACTTCCTTACTGACTCCTCCATCTCTCCACAACTTCCTTACTGACTCCTCCATAAATTCCTTACTGACTCCTCCACCTCTCCACAACTTCCTTACTGACTCCTCCACAACTTCCTTACTGACTCTTCCACCTCTCCACAACTTCCTTACTGACTCCTCCACAACTTCCTTACTGACTACTCCATCTCTCCACAACTTCCTTACTGACGCCTCCACAACTTCCTTACTGACTCCTCCACCTTTCCACAACTTCCTTACTGACTCCTGCATCTCTCCACAACTTCCTTACTGACTCCTCCACCTCTCCACAACTTCCTTACTGACTCCTCCATCTCTCCACAACTTCCTTACTTACTCCTCCACAACTTCCTTAGTGACTCCTCCACCTCTCCACAACTTCCTTACTGACTCCTCCACCTCTCCACAACTTCCTTACTTACTCCTCCACAACTTCCTTTCTGACTCCTCCACCTCTCCACAACTTACTTACTGACTCCTCCACAGCTTCCTTACTGACTACTCCACCTCTCCACAACTTTCTTACTGACGCCTCCACAACTTCCTTACTGACTCCTCCACCTCTCCACAACTTCCTTACTGACTCCTCCACCTCTCCACAACTTCCTTACTGACTCCTCTACAACTTCCTTACTGACTCCTCCAACTCTCCACAACTTTCTTACTGACGCCTCCACAACTTCCTTACTGACTCCTCCACCTTTCCACAACTTCCTTACTGACTCCTGCATCTCTCCACAACTTCCTTACTGACTCCTCCACCTCTCCACAACTTCCTTACTGACTCCTCCATCTCTCCCCAACTTCCTAACTGACTCCTCCACAACTTCCTTAGTGACTCCTCCACCTCTCCACAACTTCCTTACTGACTCCTCCATCTCTCCACAACTTCCTTACTGACTCCTCCACAACTTCCTTAGTGACTCCTCCACCTCTCCACAACTTCCTTACAGACTCCTCCACCTCTCCACAACTTCCTTACTGACTCCTCCACAACTTCCTTACTGACTACTCCACCTCTCCACAACTTCCTTACTGACTCCTCCATCTCTCCACAACTTCCTTACTGACTCCTCCACAACTTCCTTAGTGACTCCTCCACCTCTCCACAACTTCCTTACAGACTCCTCCACCTCTCCACAACTTCCTTACTGACTCCTCCACAACTTCCTTACTGACTCCTCCACCTCTCCACAACTTTCTTACTGACGCCTCCTCAACTTCCTTACTGACTCCTCCACCTCTCCACAACTTCCTTATTGACTCCTCCATCTCTCCCCAACTTCCTTACTGACTCCTCCACAACTTCTTTACTGACTCCTCCACAACTTCTTTATTGACTCCTCCACCTCTTTACAACTTCCTTACTGACTCCTCCACCTCTCCACAACTTCCTTACAGACTCCTCCACCTCTCCACAACTTCCTTACTGACTCCTCCACAACTTCCTTACTGACTACTCCACTTCTCCACAACTTCCTTACTGACGCCTCCACAACTTCCTTACTGACTCCTCCACCTCTGCACAACTTCCTTACTGACTCCTCCACCTCTCCACAACTTCCTTACTGACTCCTCTACAACTTCCTTACTGACTCCTCCACCTCTCCACAACTTTCTTACTGACGCCTCCTCAACTTCCTTACTGAATCCTCCACTTCTCCACAACTTCCTTATTGACTCCTCCATCTCTCCCAAACTTCCTTACTGACTCCTCCACAACTTCCTTATTGACTCCTCCACCTCTCCACAACTTCCTTACTGACTCCTCCACCTCTCCACAACTTTCTTACAGACTCCTCCACCTCTCCACAACTTCCTTACTGACTCCTCCACAACTTCCTTACTGACTACTCCACCTCTGCACAACTTCCTTACTGACTCCTCCACCTCTCCACAACTTCCTTACTGACTCCTCCACCTCTCCACAACTTACTTACTGACTCCTCCACAGCTTCCTTACTGACTACTCCACCTCTCCACAACTTTCTTACTGACGCCTCCACAACTTCCTTACTGACTCCTCCACCTCTCCACAACTTCCTTACTGACTCCTCCACCTCTCCACAACTTCCTTACTGACTCCTCTACAACTTCCTTACTGACTCCTCCAACTCTCCACAACTTTCTTACTGACGCCTCCACAACTTCCTTACTGACTCCTCCACCTTTCCACAACTTCCTTACTGACTCCTGCATCTCTCCACAACTTCCTTACTGACTCTTCCACCTCTCCACAACTTCCTTACTGACTCCTCCATCTCTCCCCAACTTCCTAACTGACTCCTCCACAACTTCCTTAGTGACTCCTCCACCTCTCCACAACTTCCTTACTGACTCCTCTATCTCTCCACAACTTCCTTACTGACTCCTCCACAACTTCCTTAGTGACTCCTCCACCTCTCCACAACTTCCTTACAGACTCCTCCACCTCTCCACAACTTCCTTACTGACTCCTCCACAACTTCCTTACTGACTACTCCACCTCTCCACAACTTCCTTACTGACTCCTCCTTCTCTCCACAACTTCCTTACTGACTCCTCCACAACTTCCTTAGTGACTCCTCCACCTCTCCACAACTTCCTTACAGACTCCTCCACCTCTCCACAACTTCCTTACTGACTCCTCCACAACTTCCTTACTGACTCCTCCACCTCTCCACAACTTTCTTACTGACGCCTCCTCAACTTCCTTACTGACTCCTCCACCTCTCCACAACTTCCTTACTGACTCCTCTACAACTTCCTTACTGACTCCTCCACCTCTCCACAACTTTCTTACTGACGCCTCCTCAACTTCCTTACTGACTCCTACACCTCTCCACAACTTCCTTATTGACTCCTCCATCTCTCCCCAACTTCCTTACTGACTCCTCCACAACTTCTTTATTGACTCCTCCACCTCTTTACAACTTCCTTACTGACTCCTCCATCTCTCCACAACTTCCTTACAGACTCCTCCACCTCTCCACAACTTCCTTACTGACTCCTCCACAACTTCCTTACTGACTCCTCCACCTCTCCACAACTTCCTTACTGACTCCTCCACAACTTCCTTACTGACTCCTCCACCTCTCCACAACTTCCTTACTGACTCCTCCACAACTTCCTTACTGAGTCCTGCACCTTTCCACAACTTCCTTACTGACTCCTGCACCTCTCCACAACGTCCTTACTGACTCCTCCACAACTTCCTTACTGACTTCTCCACAACTTCCTTACTGACTCCTCCACCTCTCCACAACTTCCTTACTGACTCCTCCACAACTTCCTTACTGACTCCTGCACCTCTCCACAACTTCCTTACTGACTTCTCCACCTCTCCACAACTTCCTTACTGACTCCTCCATCTCTCCACAACTTCCTTACTGACTCCTCCATAAATTCCTTACTGACTCCTCCACCTCTCCACAACTTCCTTACTGACTCCTCCACAACTTCCTTACTGACTCTTCCACCTCTCCACAACTTCCTTACTGACTCCTCCACAACTTCCTTACTGACTACTCCATCTCTCCACAACTTCCTTACTGACGCCTCCACAACTTCTTTACTGACTCCTCCACCTTTCCACAACTTCCTTACTGACTCCTGCATCTCTCCACAACTTCCTTACTGACTCCTCCACCTCTCCACAACTTCCTTACTGACTCCTCCATCTCTCCACAACTTCCTTACTTACTCCTCCACAACTTCCTTAGTGACTCCTCCACCTCTCCACAACTTCCTTACTGACTCCTCCACCTCTCCACAACTTCCTTACTTACTCCTCCACAACTTCCTTACTGACTCCTCCACCTCTCCACAACTTACTTACTGACTCCTCCACAGCTTCCTTACTGACTACTCCACCTCTCCACAACTTCCTTACTGACTCTTCCACCTCTCCACAACTTCCTTACTGACTCCTCCACAACTTCCTTACTGACTACTCCATCTCTCCACAACTTCCTTACTGACGCCTCCACAACTTCTTTACTGACTCCTCCACCTTTCCACAACTTCCTTACTGACTCCTGCATCTCTCCACAACTTCCTTACTGACTCCTCCACCTCTCCACAACTTCCTTACTGACTCCTCCATCTCTCCACAACTTCCTTACTTACTCCTCCACAACTTCCTTAGTGACTCCTCCACCTCTCCACAACTTCCTTACTGACTCCTCCACCTCTCCACAACTTCCTTACTTACTCCTCCACAACTTCCTTACTGACTCCTCCACCTCTCCACAACTTACTTACTGACTCCTCCACAGCTTCCTTACTGACTACTCCACCTCTCCACAACTTTCTTACTGACGCCTCCACAACTTCCTTACTGACTCCTCCACCTCTCCACAACTTCCTTACTGACTCCTCCACCTCTCCACAACTTCCTTACTGACTCCTCTACAACTTCCTTACTGACTCCTCCAACTCTCCACAACTTTCTTACTGACGCCTCCACAACTTCCTTACTGACTCCTCCACCTTTCCACAACTTCCTTACTGACTCCTGCATCTCTCCACAACTTCCTTACTGACTCCTCCACCTCTCCTCATCTTCCTTACTGACTCCTCCATCTCTCCCCAACTTCCTAACTGACTCCTCCACAACTTCCTTAGTGACTCCTCCACCTCTCCACAACTTCCTTACTGACTCCTCCATCTCTCCACAACTTCCTTACTGACTCCTCCACAACTTCCTTAGTGACTCCTCCACCTCTCCACAACTTCCTTACAGACTCCTCCACCTCTCCACAACTTCCTTACTGACTCCTCCACAACTTCCTTACTGACTACTCCACCTCTCCACAACTTCCTTACTGACTCCTCCATCTCTCCACAACTTCCTTACTGACTCCTCCACAACTTCCTTAGTGACTCCTCCACCTCTCCACAACTTCCTTACAGACTCCTCCACCTCTCCACAACTTCCTCACTGACTCCTCCACAACTTCCTTACTGACTCCTCCACCTCTCCACAACTTTCTTACTGACGCCTCCTCAACTTCCTTACTGACTCCTCCACCTCTCCACAACTTCCTTATTGACTCCTCCATCTCTCCCCAACTTCCTTACTGACTCCTCCACAACTTCTTTACTGACTCCTCCACAACTTCTTTATTGACTCCTCCACCTCTTTACAACTTCCTTACTGACTCCTCCACCTCTCCACAACTTCCTTACAGACTCCTCCACCTCTCCACAACTTCCTTACAGACTCCTCCACAACTTCCTTACTGACTACTCCACTTCTCCACAACTTCCTTACTGACGCCTCCACAACTTCCTTACTGACTCCTCCACCTCTGCACAACTTCCTTACTGACTCCTCCACCTCTCCACAACTTCCTTACTGACTCCTCTACAACTTCCTTACTGACTCCTCCACCTCTCCACAACTTTCTTACTGACGCCTCCTCAACTTCCTTACTGAATCCTCCACCTCTCCACAACTTCCTTATTGACTCCTCCATCTCTCCCCAACTTCCTTACTGACTCCTCCACAACTTCCTTATTGACTCCTCCACCTCTCCACAACTTCCTTACTGACTCCTCCACCTCTCCACAACTTTCTTACAGACTCCTCCTCCTCTCCACAACTTCCTTACTGACTCCTCCACAACTTCCTTACTGACTACTCCACCTCTGCACAACTTCCTTACTGACTCCTCCACCTCTCCACAACTTCCTTACTGACTCCTCTACAACTTCCTTACTGACTCCTCCACCTCTCCACAACTTTCTTACTGACGCCTCCTCAACTTCCTTACTGAATCCTCCACCTCTCCACAACTTCCTTATTGACTCCTCCATCTCTCCCCAACTTCCTTACTGACTCCTCCACAACTTCCTTATTGACTCCTCCACCTCTCCACAACTTCCTTACTGACTCCTCCACCTCTCCACAACTTTCTTACTGACTCCTCCACCTCTCCACAACTTACTTACTGACTCCTCCACAGCTTCCTTACTGACTACTCCACCTCTCCACAACTTTCTTACTGACGCCTCCACAACTTCCTTACTGACTCCTCCACCTCTCCACAACTTCCTTACTGACTCCCCCACCTCTCCACAACTTCCTTACTGACTCCTCTACAACTTCCTTACTGACTCCTCCAACTCTCCACAACTTTCTTACTGACGCCTCCACAACTTCCTTACTGACTCCTCCACCTTTCCACAACTTCCTTACTGACTCCTGCATCTCTCCACAACTTCCTTACTGACTCCTGCATCTCTCCACAACTTCCTTACTGACTCCTCCACCTCTCCACAACTTCCTTACTGACTCCTCCATCTCTCCCCAACTTCCTAACTGACTCCTCCACAACTTCCTTAGTGACTCCTCCACCTCTCCACAACTTCCTTACTGACTCCTCCATCTCTCCACAACTTCCTTACTGACTCCTCCACAACTTCCTTAGTTACTCCTCCACCTCTCCACAACTTCCTTACAGACTCCTCCACCTCTCCACAACTTCCTTACTGACTCCTCCACAACTTCCTTACTGACTACTCCACCTCTCCACAACTTCCTTACTGACTCCTCCATCTCTCCACAACTTCCTTACTGACTCCTCCACAACTTCCTTAGTGACTCCTCCACCTCTCCACAACTTCCTTACAGACTCCTCCACCTCTCCACAACTTCCTTACTGACTCCTCCACAACTTCCTTACTGACTCCTCCACCTCTCCACAACTTTCTTACTGACGCCTCCTCAACTTCCTTACTGACTCCTCCACCTCTCCACAACTTCCTTATTGACTCCTCCATCTCTCCCCCACTTCCTTACTGACTCCTCCACAACTTCTTTACTGACTCCTCCACAACTTCTTTATTGACTCCTCCACCTCTTTACAACTTCCTTACTGACTCCTCCACCTCTCCACAACTTCCTTACAGACTCCTCCACCTCTCCACAACTTCCTTACTGACTCCTCCACAACTTCCTTACTGACTACTCCACTTCTCCACAACTTCCTTACTGACGCCTCCACAACTTCCTTACTGACTCCTCCACCTCTGCACAACTTCCTTACAGACTCCTCCACCTCTCCACAACTTCCTTACTGACTCCTCTACAACTTCCTTACTGACTCCTCCACCTCTCCACAACTTTCTTACTGACGCCTCCTCAACTTCCTTACTGAATCCTCCACCTCTCCACAACTTCCTTATTGACTCCTCCATCTCTCCCCAACTTCCTTACTGACTCCTCCACAACTTCCTTATTGACTCCTCCACCTCTCCACAACTTCCTTACTGACTCCTCCACCTCTCCACAACTTCCTTACTGACTCCTCCACCTCTCCACAACTTTCTTACAGACTCCTCCACCTCTCCACAACTTTCTTACTGACGCCTCCTCAACTTCCTTACTGACTCCTCCACCTCTCCACAACTTCCTTACTGACTCCTCCATCTCTCCCCAACTTCCTAACTGACTCCTCCACAACTTCCTTAGTGACTCCTCCACCTCTCCACAACTTCCTTACTGACTCCTCCATCTCTCCACAACTTCCTTACTGACTCCTCCACAACTTCCTTAGTTACTCCTCCACCTCTCCACAACTTCCTTACAGACTCCTCCACCTCTCCACAACTTCCTTACTGACTCCTCCACAACTTCCTTACTGACTACTCCACCTCTCCACAACTTCCTTACTGACTCCTCCATCTCTCCACAACTTCCTTACTGACTCCTCCACAACTTCCTTAGTGACTCCTCCACCTCTCCACAACTTCCTTACAGACTCCTCCACCTCTCCACAACTTCCTTACTGACTCCTCCACAACTTCCTTACTGACTCCTCCACCTCTCCACAACTTTCTTACTGACGCCTCCTCAACTTCCTTACTGACTCCTCCACCTCTCCACAACTTCCTTATTGACTCCTCCATCTCTCCCCCACTTCCTTACTGACTCCTCCACAACTTCTTTACTGACTCCTCCACAACTTCTTTATTGACTCCTCCACCTCTTTACAACTTCCTTACTGACTCCTCCACCTCTCCACAACTTCCTTACAGACTCCTCCACCTCTCCACAACTTCCTTACTGACTCCTCCACAACTTCCTTACTGACTACTCCACTTCTCCACAACTTCCTTACTGACGCCTCCACAACTTCCTTACTGACTCCTCCACCTCTGCACAACTTCCTTACAGACTCCTCCACCTCTCCACAACTTCCTTACTGACTCCTCTACAACTTCCTTACTGACTCCTCCACCTCTCCACAACTTTCTTACTGACGCCTCCTCAACTTCCTTACTGAATCCTCCACCTCTCCACAACTTCCTTATTGACTCCTCCATCTCTCCCCAACTTCCTTACTGACTCCTCCACAACTTCCTTATTGACTCCTCCACCTCTCCACAACTTCCTTACTGACTCCTCCACCTCTCCACAACTTCCTTACTGACTCCTCCACCTCTCCACAACTTTCTTACAGACTCCTCCACCTCTCCACAACTTTCTTACTGACGCCTCCTCAACTTCCTTACTGACTCCTCCACCTCTCCACAACTTCCTTATTGACTCCTCCATCTCTCCTCAACTTCCTTACTGACTCCTCCACAACTTCCTTAATGACTCCTCCACCTCTCCACAACTTCCTTACTGACTCCTCCATCTCTCCCCAACTTCCTTACTGACTCCTCCACAACTTCCTTAGTGACTCCTCCACCTCTCCACAACTTCCTTACTGACTCCTCCATCTCTCCACAACTTCATTACTGACTCCTCCACAACTTCCTTAGTGACTCCTCCACCTCTCCACAACTTCCTTACTCCTCCACAACTTCCTTACAGACTCCTCCACCTCTCCACAACTTCCTTACTGACGCCTCCACAACTTCCTTACTGACTCCTCCACCTCTGCAAAACTTCCTTACTGACTCCTCCACCTCTCCACAACTTCCTTACTGACTCCTCTACAACTTCCTTACTGACTCCTCCACCTCTCCACAACTTTCTTACTGACGCCTTCTCAACTTCCTTACTGACTCCTCCACCTCTCCACAACTTCCTTATTGACTCCTCCATCTCTCCCCAACTTCCTTACTGACTCCTCCACAACTTCCTTACTGACTCCTCCACCTCTCCACAACTTCCTTACTGACTCCTCCACCTCTCCTGAACTTCCCTACTGACTCCTCCACAACTTCCTTACTGGCTACTCCACCTCTCCACAACTTCCTTACTGACGCCTCCACAACTTCCTTACTGACTCCTCCACCTCTGCACAACTTCCTTACTGACGCCTCCACAACTTCCTTACTGACTCCTCCACCTCTGCACGACTTCCTTACTGACTCCTCCATCTCTCCACAACTTCCTTACTGACTCATCCACAACTTCCTTACACACTCCTCCACCTCTCCACAACTTCCTTACTGACTCCTCTACCTCTCCACAACTTCCTTACTGACTCCTCCACCTCTCCACAACTTTCTTACTGACGCCTCCTCAACTTCCTTACTGAATCCTCCACCTCTCCACAACTTCCTTATTGACTCCTCCATCTCTCCCCAACTTCCTTACTGACTCCTCCACAACTTCCTTACTGACTCCTCTACCTCTCCACAACTTCCTTACTGACTCCTCCACCTCTCCACAACTTTCTTACAGACTCCTCCACCTCTCCACAACTTCCTTACTGACTCCTCCACAACTTCCTTACTGACTACTCCACCTCTCCACAACTTCCTTACTGACGCCTCCACAACTTCCTTACTGACTCCTCCACCTCTGCACAACTTCCTTACTGACTCCTCCACCTCTCCACAACTTCCTTACTGACTCCTCTACAACTTCCTTACTGACTCCTCCACCTCTCCACAACTTTCTTACTGACGCCTCCTCAACTTCCTTACTGACTCCTCCACCTCTCCACAACTTCCTTACTGACTCCTGCATCTCTCCACAACTTCCTTACTGACTCCTGCATCTCTCCACAACTTCCTTACTGACTCCTCCACCTCTCCACAACTTCCTTACTGACTCCTCCACCTCTCCACAACTTCCTTACTGACTCCTCTACAACTTCCTTACTGACTCCTCCACCTCTCCACAACTTTCTTACTGACGCCTCCTCAACTTCCTTACTGAATCCTCCACCTCTCCACAACTTCCTTATTGACTCCTCCATCTCTCCCCAACTTCCTTACTGACTCCTCCACAACTTCCTTATTGACTCCTCCACCTCTCCACAACTTCCTTACTGACTCCTCCACCTCTCCACAACTTCCTTACTGACTCCTCCACCTCTCCACAACTTTCTTACAGACTCCTCCACCTCTCCACAACTTTCTTACTGACGCCTCCTCAACTTCCTTACTGACTCCTCCACCTCTCCACAACTTCCTTATTGACTCCTCCATCTCTCCTCAACTTCCTTACTGACTCCTCCACAACTTCCTTAATGACTCCTCCACCTCTCCACAACTTCCTTACTGACTCCTCCATCTCTCCCCAACTTCCTTACTGACTCCTCCACAACTTCCTTAGTGACTCCTCCACCTCTCCACAACTTCCTTACTGACTCCTCCATCTCTCCACAACTTCATTACTGACTCCTCCACAACTTCCTTAGTGACTCCTCCACCTCTCCACAACTTCCTTACTCCTCCACAACTTCCTTACAGACTCCTCCACCTCTCCACAACTTCCTTACTGACGCCTCCACAACTTCCTTACTGACTCCTCCACCTCTGCACAACTTCCTTACTGACTCCTCCACCTCTCCACAACTTCCTTACTGACTCCTCTACAACTTCCTTACTGACTCCTCCACCTCTCCACAACTTTCTTACTGACGCCTTCTCAACTTCCTTACTGACTCCTCCACCTCTCCACAACTTCCTTATTGACTCCTCCATCTCTCCCCAACTTCCTTACTGACTCCTCCACAACTTCCTTACTGACTCCTCCACCTCTCCACAACTTCCTTACTGACTCCTCCACCTCTCCTGAACTTCCCTACTGACTCCTCCACAACTTCCTTACTGGCTACTCCACCTCTCCACAACTTCCTTACTGACGCCTCCACAACTTCCTTACTGACTCCTCCACCTCTGCACAACTTCCTTACTGACGCCTCCACAACTTCCTTACTGACTCCTCCACCTCTGCACGACTTCCTTACTGACTCCTCCATCTCTCCACAACTTCCTTACTGACTCATCCACAACTTCCTTACACACTCCTCCACCTCTCCACAACTTCCTTACTGACTCCTCTACCTCTCCACAACTTCCTTACTGACTCCTCCACCTCTCCACAACTTTCTTACTGACGCCTCCTCAACTTCCTTACTGAATCCTCCACCTCTCCACAACTTCCTTATTGACTCCTCCATCTCTCCCCAACTTCCTTACTGACTCCTCCACAACTTCCTTACTGACTCCTCTACCTCTCCACAACTTCCTTACTGACTCCTCCACCTCTCCACAACTTTCTTACAGACTCCTCCACCTCTCCACAACTTCCTTACTGACTCCTCCACAACTTCCTTACTGACTACTCCACCTCTCCACAACTTCCTTACTGACGCCTCCACAACTTCCTTACTGACTCCTCCACCTCTGCACAACTTCCTTACTGACTCCTCCACCTCTCCACAACTTCCTTACTGACTCCTCTACAACTTCCTTACTGACTCCTCCACCTCTCCACAACTTTCTTACTGACGCCTCCTCAACTTCCTTACTGACTCCTCCACCTCTCCACAACTTCCTTACTGACTCCTGCATCTCTCCACAACTTCCTTACTGACTCCTGCATCTCTCCACAACTTCCTTACTGACTCCTCCACCTCTCCACAACTTCCTTACTGACTCCTCCATCTCTCCCCAACTTCCTAACTGACTCCTCCACAACTTCCTTAGTGACTCCTCCACCTCTCCACAACTTCCTTACAGACTCCTCCACCTCTCCACAACTTCCTTACTGACTCCTCCACCTCTCCACAACTTTCTTACTGACGCCTCCTCAACTTCCTTACTGACTCCTCCACCTCTCCACAACTTCCTTATTGACTCCTCCATCTCTCCCCCACTTCCTTACTGACTCCTCCACAACTTCTTTACTGACTCCTCCACAACTTCTTTATTGACTCCTCCACCTCTTTACAACTTCCTTACTGACTCCTCCACCTCTCCACAACTTCCTTACAGACTCCTCCACCTCTCCACAACTTCCTTACTGACTCCTCCACAACTTCCTTACTGACTACTCCACTTCTCCACAACTTCCTTACTGACGCCTCCACAACTTCCTTACTGACTCCTCCACCTCTGCACAACTTCCTTACAGACTCCTCCACCTCTCCACAACTTCCTTACTGACTCCTCTACAACTTCCTTACTGACTCCTCCACCTCTCCACAACTTTCTTACTGACGCCTCCTCAACTTCCTTACTGAATCCTCCACCTCTCCACAACTTCCTTATTGACTCCTCCATCTCTCCCCAACTTCCTTACTGACTCCTCCACAACTTCCTTATTGACTCCTCCACCTCTCCACAACTTCCTTACTGACTCCTCCACCTCTCCACAACTTCCTTACTGACTCCTCCACCTCTCCACAACTTTCTTACAGACTCCTCCACCTCTCCACAACTTTCTTACTGACGCCTCCTCAACTTCCTTACTGACTCCTCCACCTCTCCACAACTTCCTTATTGACTCCTCCATCTCTCCTCAACTTCCTTACTGACTCCTCCACAACTTCCTTAATGACTCCTCCACCTCTCCACAACTTCCTTACTGACTCCTCCATCTCTCCCCAACTTCCTTACTGACTCCTCCACAACTTCCTTAGTGACTCCTCCACCTCTCCACAACTTCCTTACTGACTCCTCCATCTCTCCACAACTTCATTACTGACTCCTCCACAACTTCCTTAGTGACTCCTCCACCTCTCCACAACTTCCTTACTCCTCCACAACTTCCTTACAGACTCCTCCACCTCTCCACAACTTCCTTACTGACGCCTCCACAACTTCCTTACTGACTCCTCCACCTCTGCACAACTTCCTTACTGACTCCTCCACCTCTCCACAACTTCCTTACTGACTCCTCTACAACTTCCTTACTGACTCCTCCACCTCTCCACAACTTTCTTACTGACGCCTTCTCAACTTCCTTACTGACTCCTCCACCTCTCCACAACTTCCTTATTGACTCCTCCATCTCTCCCCAACTTCCTTACTGACTCCTCCACAACTTCCTTACTGACTCCTCCACCTCTCCAAAACTTCCTTACTGACTCCTCCACCTCTCCTGAACTTCCCTACTGACTCCTCCACAACTTCCTTACTGGCTACTCCACCTCTCCACAACTTCCTTACTGACGCCTCCACAACTTCCTTACTGACTCCTCCACCTCTGCACAACTTCCTTACTGACGCCTCCACAACTTCCTTACTGACTCCTCCACCTCTGCACGACTTCCTTACTGACTCCTCCATCTCTCCACAACTTCCTTACTGACTCATCCACAACTTCCTTACACACTCCTCCACCTCTCCACAACTTCCTTACTGACTCCTCTACCTCTCCACAACTTCCTTACTGACTCCTCCACCTCTCCACAACTTTCTTACTGACGCCTCCTCAACTTCCTTACTGAATCCTCCACCTCTCCACAACTTCCTTATTGACTCCTCCATCTCTCCCCAACTTCCTTACTGACTCCTCCACAACTTCCTTACTGACTCCTCTACCTCTCCACAACTTCCTTACTGACTCCTCCACCTCTCCACAACTTTCTTACAGACTCCTCCACCTCTCCACAACTTCCTTACTGACTCCTCCACAACTTCCTTACTGACTACTCCACCTCTCCACAACTTCCTTACTGACGCCTCCACAACTTCCTTACTGACTCCTCCACCTCTGCACAACTTCCTTACTGACTCCTCCACCTCTCCACAACTTCCTTACTGACTCCTCTACAACTTCCTTACTGACTCCTCCACCTCTCCACAACTTTCTTACTGACGCCTCCTCAACTTCCTTACTGACTCCTCCACCTCTCCACAACTTCCTTATTGACTCCTCCATCTCTCCTCAACTTCCTTACTGACTCCTCCACAACTTCCTTAATGACTCCTCCACCTCTCCACAACTTCCTTACTGACTCCTCCATCTCTCCCCAACTTCCTTACTGACTCCTCCACAACTTCCTTAGTGACTCCTCCACCTCTCCACAACTTCCTTACTGACTCCTCCATCTCTCCACAACTTCATTACTGACTCCTCCACAACTTCCTTAGTGACTCCTCCACCTCTCCACAACTTCCTTACTCCTCCACAACTTCCTTACAGACTCCTCCACCTCTCCACAACTTCCTTACTGACTCCTCCACAACTTCCTTACTGACTACTCCACCTCTCCACAACTTCCTTACTGACGCCTCCACAACTTCCTTACTGACTCCTCCACCTCTGCACAACTTCCTTACTGACTCCTCCACCTCTCCACAACTTCCTTACTGACTCCTCTACAACTTCCTTACTGACTCCTCCACCTCTCCACAACTTTCTTACTGACGCCTCCTCAACTTCCTTACTGACTCCTACACCTCTCCACAACTTCCTTATTGACTCCTCCATCTCTCCCCAACTTCCTTACTGACTCCTCCACAACTTCCTTACTGACTCCTCCACCTCTCCACAACTTCCTTACTGACTCCTCCACCTCTCCTGAACTTCCCTACTGACTCCTCCACAACTTCCTTACTGGCTACTCCACCTCTCCACAACTTCTTTACTGACGCCTCCACAACTTCCTTACTGACTCCTCCACCTCTGCACAACTTCCTTACTGACGCCTCCACAACTTCCTTACTGACTCCTCCACCTCTGCACGACTTCCTTACTGACTCCTCCATCTCTCCACAACTTCCTTACTGACTCATCCACAACTTCCTTACTGAGTCCTCCACCATTCCACAACTTCCTTACTGACTCCTGCACCTCTCCACAACTTCCTTACTGACTCCTCCACCTCTCTACATCTTCCTTACTGACTCCTCCGCTCCATCTCTCCACAACTTCCTTACTGACTCCTCCACAACTTCCTTACTGACTCCTCCACCTCTGCACAACTTCCTGACTGACTCCTCCATCTCTCCACAACTTCCTTACTGACTCCTCCACAACTTCCTTACTGACTCCTCCACCTCTCCACAACTTCGTTACTGACTCCTCCACAACTTCCTTACTGGCTACTCCACCTCTCCACAACCTCCTTACTGACGCCTCCACAACTTCCTTACTGACTCCTCCACAACTTCTTTACTGAGTCCCCCACCTCTCCACAACTTCCTTACTGACTCCTCCATCTCTTCACAACTTCCTTACTGACTCCTCCACAACTTCCTTACTGACTCCTCCACCTCTCCACAACTTCCTTACTGACTCCTCCACAACTTCCTTACTGACTCCTCCACCTCTCCACAACTTCATTACTGACTCCTCCACAACTTCCTTACTGACTACTCCACCTCTCCACAACTTCCTTACTGATGCCTCCACAACTTCCTTACTGACTCCTCCACCTCTGCACAACTTGCTTACTGACTCCTCCACCTCTCCACAACTTCCTTACTGACTCCTCCACAACTTCCATACTGACTCCTCCACCTCTCCACAACTTCCTTACTGACGCCTCCACAACTTCCTTACAGACTCCTCCACCTCTCCACAACTTCCTTACTGACGCCTCCTCAACTTCCTTACTGACTCCTCCACCTCTGCACAACTTCCTTACTGACTCCTCCACAAATTCCTTACTGACTACTCCACCTCTGCACAACTTCCTTACTGACGCCTCCACAACTTCCTTACTGACTCCTCCACCTCTGCACAACTTCCTTACTGACTCCTCCACAACTTCCATACTGACTCCTCCACCTCTCCACAACTTCCTTACTGACTCCTCCACAACTTCCTTACTGACTCCTCCACCTCTCCACAACTTCCTTACAGACTCCTCCACAACTTCCTTAGTGACTCCTCCACCTCTTACAACTTCCTTACTGACTCCTCCACAACTTCCTTACTGACTTCTCCACCTCTCCACAACTTCCTTACTGACTCCTCCATCTCTCAACAACTTCCTTACTGACTCCTACATAACTTCCTTACTGACTCCTCCATCTCTCCACAACTTCATTACTGACTCCTCCACAACTTCCTTAGTGACTCCTCCACCTCTCCACAACTTCCTTACTCCTCCACAACTTCCTTACAGACTCCTCCACCTCTCCACAACTTCCTTACTGACGCCTCCACAACTTCCTTACTGACTCCTCCACCTCTGCACAACTTCCTTACTGACTCCTCCACCTCTCCACAACTTCCTTACTGACTCCTCTACAACTTCCTTACTGACTCCTCCACCTCTCCACAACTTTCTTACTGACGCCTTCTCAACTTCCTTACTGACTCCTCCACCTCTCCACAACTTCCTTATTGACTCCTCCATCTCTCCCCAACTTCCTTACTGACTCCTCCACAACTTCCTTACTGACTCCTCCACCTCTCCACAACTTCCTTACTGACTCCTCCACCTCTCCTGAACTTCCCTACTGACTCCTCCACAACTTCCTTACTGGCTACTCCACCTCTCCACAACTTCCTTACTGACGCCTCCACAACTTCCTTACTGACTCCTCCACCTCTGCACAACTTCCTTACTGACGCCTCCACAACTTCCTTACTGACTCCTCCACCTCTGCACGACTTCCTTACTGACTCCTCCATCTCTCCACAACTTCCTTACTGACTCATCCACAACTTCCTTACACACTCCTCCACCTCTCCACAACTTCCTTACTGACTCCTCTACCTCTCCACAACTTCCTTACTGACTCCTCCACCTCTCCACAACTTTCTTACTGACGCCTCCTCAACTTCCTTACTGAATCCTCCACCTCTCCACAACTTCCTTATTGACTCCTCCATCTCTCCCCAACTTCCTTACTGACTCCTCCACAACTTCCTTACTGACTCCTCTACCTCTCCACAACTTCCTTACTGACTCCTCCACCTCTCCACAACTTTCTTACAGACTCCTCCACCTCTCCACAACTTCCTTACTGACTCCTCCACAACTTCCTTACTGACTACTCCACCTCTCCACAACTTCCTTACTGACGCCTCCACAACTTCCTTACTGACTCCTCCACCTCTCCACAACTTCCTTACTGACTCCTCTACAACTTCCTTACTGACTCCTCCACCTCTCCACAACTTTCTTACTGACGCCTCCTCAACTTCCTTACTGACTCCTCCACCTCTCCACAACTTCCTTACTGACTCCTGCATCTCTCCACAACTTCCTTACTGACTCCTGCATCTCTCCACAACTTCCTTACTGACTCCTCCACCTCTCCGCAACTTCCTTACTGACTCCTCCATCTCTCCCCAACTTCCTAACTGACTCCTCCACAACTTCCTTAGTGACTCCTCCACCTCTCCACAACTTCCTTACTGACTCCTCCATCTCTCCACAACTTCCTTACTGACTCCTCCACAACTTCCTTAGTTACTCCTCCACCTCTCCACAACTTCCTTACAGACTCCTCCACCTCTCCACAACTTCCTTACTGACTCCTCCACAACTTCCTTACTGACTACTCCACCTCTCCACAACTTCCTTACTGACTCCTCCATCTCTCCACAACTTCCTTACTGACTCCTCCACAACTTCCTTAGTGACTCCTCCACCTCTCCACAACTTCCTTACAGACTCCTCCACCTCTCCACAACTTCCTTACTGACTCCTCCACAACTTCCTTACTGACTCCTCCACCTCTCCACAACTTTCTTACTGACGCCTCCTCAACTTCCTTACTGACTCCTCCACCTCTCCACAACTTCCTTATTGACTCCTCCATCTCTCCCCCACTTCCTTACTGACTCCTCCACAACTTCTTTACTGACTCCTCCACAACTTCTTTATTGACTCCTCCACCTCTTTACAACTTCCTTACTGACTCCTCCACCTCTCCACAACTTCCTTACAGACTCCTCCACCTCTCCACAACTTCCTTACTGACTCCTCCACAACTTCCTTACTGACTACTCCACTTCTCCACAACTTCCTTACTGACGCCTCCACAACTTCCTTACTGACTCCTCCACCTCTGCACAACTTCCTTACAGACTCCTCCACCTCTCCACAACTTCCTTACTGACTCCTCTACAACTTCCTTACTGACTCCTCCACCTCTCCACAACTTTCTTACTGACGCCTCCTCAACTTCCTTACTGAATCCTCCACCTCTCCACAACTTCCTTATTGACTCCTCCATCTCTCCCCAACTTCCTTACTGACTCCTCCACAACTTCCTTATTGACTCCTCCACCTCTCCACAACTTCCTTACTGACTCCTCCACCTCTCCACAACTTCCTTACTGACTCCTCCACCTCTCCACAACTTTCTTACAGACTCCTCCACCTCTCCACAACTTTCTTACTGACGCCTCCTCAACTTCCTTACTGACTCCTCCACCTCTCCACAACTTCCTTATTGACTCCTCCATCTCTCCTCAACTTCCTTACTGACTCCTCCACAACTTCCTTAATGACTCCTCCACCTCTCCACAACTTCCTTACTGACTCCTCCATCTCTCCCCAACTTCCTTACTGACTCCTCCACAACTTCCTTAGTGACTCCTCCACCTCTCCACAACTTCCTTACTGACTCCTCCATCTCTCCACAACTTCATTACTGACTCCTCCACAACTTCCTTAGTGACTCCTCCACCTCTCCACAACTTCCTTACTCCTCCACAACTTCCTTACAGACTCCTCCACCTCTCCACAACTTCCTTACTGACGCCTCCACAACTTCCTTACTGACTCCTCCACCTCTGCACAACTTCCTTACTGACTCCTCCACCTCTCCACAACTTCCTTACTGACTCCTCTACAACTTCCTTACTGACTCCTCCACCTCTCCACAACTTTCTTACTGACGCCTTCTCAACTTCCTTACTGACTCCTCCACCTCTCCACAACTTCCTTATTGACTCCTCCATCTCTCCCCAACTTCCTTACTGACTCCTCCACAACTTCCTTACTGACTCCTCCACCTCTCCACAACTTCCTTACTGACTCCTCCACCTCTCCTGAACTTCCCTACTGACTCCTCCACAACTTCCTTACTGGCTACTCCACCTCTCCACAACTTCCTTACTGACGCCTCCACAACTTCCTTACTGACTCCTCCACCTCTGCACAACTTCCTTACTGACGCCTCCACAACTTCCTTACTGACTCCTCCACCTCTGCACGACTTCCTTACTGACTCCTCCATCTCTCCACTACTTCCTTACTGACTCATCCACAACTTCCTTACACACTCCTCCACCTCTCCACAACTTCCTTACTGACTCCTCTACCTCTCCACAACTTCCTTACTGACTCCTCCACCTCTCCACAACTTTCTTACTGACGCCTCCTCAACTTCCTTACTGAATCCTCCACCTCTCCACAACTTCCTTATTGACTCCTCCATCTCTCCCCAACTTTCTTACTGACTCCTCCACAACTTCCTTACTGACTCCTCTACCTCTCCACAACTTCCTTACTGACTCCTCCACCTCTCCACAACTTTCTTACAGACTCCTCCACCTCTCCACAACTTCCTTACTGACTCCTCCACAACTTCCTTACTGACTACTCCACCTCTCCACAACTTCCTTACTGACGCCTCCACAACTTCCTTACTGACTCCTCCACCTCTGCACAACTTCCTTACTGACTCCTCCACCTCTCCACAACTTCCTTACTGACTCCTCTACAACTTCCTTACTGACTCCTCCACCTCTCCACAACTTTCTTACTGACGCCTCCTCAACTTCCTTACTGACTCCTCCACCTCTCCACAACTTCCTTATTGACTCCTCCATCTCTCCTCAACTTCCTTACTGACTCCTCCACAACTTCCTTAATGACTCCTCCACCTCTCCACAACTTCCTTACTGACTCCTCCATCTCTCCCCAACTTCCTTACTGACTCCTCCACAACTTCCTTAGTGACTCCTCCACCTCTCCACAACTTCCTTACTGACTCCTCCATCTCTCCACAACTTCATTACTGACTCCTCCACAACTTCCTTAGTGACTTCTCCACCTCTCCACAACTTCCTTACTCCTCCACAACTTCCTTACAGACTCCTCCACCTCTCCACAACTTCCTTACTGACTCCTCCACAACTTCCTTACTGACTACTCCACCTCTCCACAACTTCCTTACTGACGCCTCCACAACTTCCTTACTGACTCCTCCACCTCTGCACAACTTCCTTACTGACTCCTCCACCTCTCCACAACTTCCTTACTGACTCCTCTACAACTTCCTTACTGACTCCTCCACCTCTCCACAACTTTCTTACTGACGCCTCCTCAACTTCCTTACTGACTCCTACACCTCTCCACAACTTCCTTATTGACTCCTCCATCTCTCCCCAACTTCCTTACTGACTCCTCCACAACTTCCTTACTGACTCCTCCACCTCTCCACAACTTCCTTACTGACTCCTCCACCTCTCCTGAACTTCCCTACTGACTCCTCCACAACTTCCTTACTGGCTACTCCACCTCTCCACAACTTCTTTACTGACGCCTCCACAACTTCCTTACTGACTCCTCCACCTCTGCACAACTTCCTTACTGACGCCTCCACAACTTCCTTACTGACTCCTCCACCTCTGCACGACTTCCTTACTGACTCCTCCATCTCTCCACAACTTCCTTACTGACTCATCCACAACTTCCTTACTGAGTCCACCACCATTCCACAACTTCCTTACTGACTCCTGCACCTCTCCACAACTTCCTTACTGACTCCTCCACCTCTCTACATCTTCCTTACTGACTCCTCCGCTCCATCTCTCCACAACTTCCTTACTGACTCCTCCACAACTTCCTTACTGACTCCTCCACCTCTGCACAACTTCCTGACTGACTCCTCCATCTCTCCACAACTTCCTTACTGACTCCTCCACAACTTCCTTACTGACTCCTCCACCTCTCCACAACTTCGTTACTGACTCCTCCACAACTTCCTTACTGGCTACTCCACCTCTCCACAACCTCCTTACTGACGCCTCCACAACTTCCTTACTGACTCCTCCACAACTTCTTTACTGAGTCCCCCACCTCTCCACAACTTCCTTACTGACTCCTCCATCTCTTCACAACTTCCTTACTGACTCCTCCACAACTTCCTTACTGACTCCTCCACCTCTCCACAACTTCCTTACTGACTCCTCCACAACTTCCTTACTGACTCCTCCACCTCTCCACAACTTCATTACTGACTCCTCCACAACTTCCTTACTGACTACTCCACCTCTCCACAACTTCCTTACTGATGCCTCCACAACTTCCTTACTGACTCCTCCACCTCTGCACAACTTGCTTACTGACTCCTCCACCTCTCCACAACTTCCTTACTGACTCCTCCACAACTTCCATACTGACTCCTCCACCTCTCCACAACTTCCTTACTGACGCCTCCACAACTTCCTTACAGACTCCTCCACCTCTCCACAACTTCCTTACTGACGCCTCCTCAACTTCCTTACTGACTCCTCCACCTCTGCACAACTTCCTTACTGACTCCTCCACAAATTCCTTACTGACTACTCCACCTCTCCACAACTTCCTTACTGACGCCTCCACAACTTCCTTACTGACTCCTCCACCTCTGCACAACTTCCTTACTGACTCCTCCACAACTTCCATACTGACTCCTCCACCTCTCCACAACTTCCTTACTGACTCCTCCACAACTTCCTTACTGACTCCTCCACCTCTCCACAACTTCCTTACAGACTCCTCCACAACTTCCTTAGTGACTCCTCCACCTCTTACAACTTCCTTACTGACTCCTCCACAACTTCCTTACTGACTTCTCCACCTCTCCACAACTTCCTTACTGACTCCTCCATCTCTCAACAACTTCCTTACTGACTCCTACATAACTTCCTTACTGACTCCTCCACCTCTCCACAACTTCCTTACTGACTCCTCCACAACTTCCTTACTGACTCCTGAACCTCTCCACAACTTCCTTACTGACTCCTCCACAACTTCCTTACTGACTACTCCACCTCTCCACAACTTCCTTACTGACGCATCCACAACTTCCAAACTGACTCCTCCACCTCTGCACGACTTCCTTACTGACTCCTCCATCTCTCTACAACTTCCTTACTGACTCCTCCACAACTTCCTTACTGAGTCCTCCACCTTTCCACAACTTCCTTACTGACTCCTGCACCTCTGCACAACTTCCTTACTGACTCCTCCACCTCTCCACAACTTCCTTACTGACTCCTCCATCTCTCCACAACTTCCTTACTGACTCCTCCACAACTTCCTTAGTGACTCCTCCACCTCTCCACAACTTCCTTACTTACTCCTCCACAACTTCCTTACTGACTCATCCACCTCTCCACAACTTCCTTACTGACTCCTCCACAACTTCCTTACTGACTACTCCACCTCTCCACAACTTCCTTACTGACGCCTCCACAACTTCCTTACTGACTCTGCCACCTCTGCACAACTTCCTTACTGACTCCTCTACAACTTCCTTACCGACTCCTCCACCTCTCCACAACTTTCTTACTGATGCCTCCACAACTTGCTTACTGACTCCTCCACCTCTCCACAACTTCCTTACTGACTCCTCCATCTCTCCCCAACTTCCTTACTGACTCCTCCACAACTTCCTTAGTGATTCCTCCACCTCTCCACAACTTCCTTACTGACTCCTCCACAACTTCCTTACTGACTCCTCCACCTCTCCACAACTTCCTTACTGACTCCTCCACAACTTCCTTACTGGCTACTCCACCTCTCCGCAACTTCCTTACTGACGCCTCCATAACTTCCTTACTGACTCCTCCACCTCTGCACAACTTCCTGACTGACTCCTCCATCTCTCCACAACTTCCTTACTGACTCCTCCACTACTTCCTTACTGACTCCTCCACCTTTCCACAACTTCCTTACTGACTCCTCCACAACTTCCTTACTGGCTACTCCACCTCTCCACAACTTCCTTACTGACGCCTCCACAACTTCCTTACTGACTCCTCCACCTCTGCAAAACTTCCTTACTGACTCCTCCATCTCTCAACAACTTCCTTACTGACTCCTCCACAACTTCCTTACTGACTCCTCCACCTTCCCACAACTTCCTTACGTGACTCCTCCACAACTTCCTTACTGAGTCCCCCACCTCTCCACAACTTCCTTACTGACTCCTCCATCTCTCCACAACTTCCTTACTGACTCCTCCACAACTTCATTACTGACTCCTCTACCTCTCCACAACTTCCTTACTGACTCCTCCACAACTTCCTTACTGACTCCTCCACCTCTCCACAACTTCATTACTGACTCCTCCACCTCTCTACAACTTCCTTACTGACTCCTTCACAACTTCCTTACTGACTCCTCCACCTCTCCACAACTTCCTTACTGACTCCTCCACCTCTGCACAACTTCCTTACTGACGCCTCCACAACTTCCTTACTGACTCCTCCACCTCTGCACGACTTCCTTACTGACTCCTCCATCTCTCCACAACTTCCTTACTGACTCATCCACAACTTCCTTACTGAGTCCTCCACCATTCCACAACTTCCTTACTGACTCCTGCACCTCTCCACAACTTCCTTACTGACTCCTCCACCTCTCTACATCTTCCTTACTGACTCCTCCGCTCCATCTCTCCACAACTTCCTTACTGACTCCTCCACAACTTCCTTACTGACTCCTCCACCTCTGCACAACTTCCTGACTGACTCCTCCATCTCTCCACAACTTCCTTACTGACTCCTCCACAACTTCCTTACTGACTCCTCCACCTCTCCACAACTTCGTTACTGACTCCTCCACAACTTCCTTACTGGCTACCCCACCTCTCCACAACCTCCTTACTGACGCCTCCACAACTTCCTTACTGACTCCTCCACCTTTCCACAACTTCCTTACTGACTCCTCCACAACTTCTTTACTGAGTCCCCCACCTCTCCACAACTTCCTTACTGACTCCTCCATCTCTCCACAACTTCCTTACTGACTCCTCCACAACTTCCTTACTGACTCCTCCACCTCTCCACAACTTCCTTACTGACTCCTCCACAACTTCCTTACTGACTCCTCCACCTCTCCACAACTTCATTACTGACTCCTCCACAACTTCCTTACTGACTACTCCACCTCTCCACAACTTCCTTACTGACGCCTCCACAACTTCCTTACTGACTCCTCCACCTCTGCACAACTTGCTTACTGACTCCTCCACCTCTCCACAACTTCCTTACTGACTCCTCCACAACTTCCATACTGACTCCTCCACCTCTCCACAACTTCCTTACTGACGCCTCCACAACTTCCTTACAGACTCCTCCACCTCTCCACAACTTCCTTACTGACGCCTCCTCAACTTCCTTACTGACTCCTCCACCTCTGCACAACTTCCTTACTGACTCCTCCACAAATTCCTTACTGACTACTCCACCTCTCCACAACTTCCTTACTGACGCCTCCACAACTTCCTTACTGACTCCTCCACCTCTGCACAACTTCCTTACTGACTCCTCCACAACTTCCATACTGACTCCTCCACCTCTCCACAACTTCCTTACTGACTCCTCCACAACTTCCTTACTGACTCCTCCACCTCTCCACAACTTCCTTACAGACTCCTCCACAACTTCCTTAGTGACTCCTCCACCTCTTACAACTTCCTTACTGACTCCTCCACAACTTCCTTACTGACTTCTCCACCTCTCCACAACTTCCTTACTGACTCCTCCATCTCTCAACAACTTCCTTACTGACTCCTACATAACTTCCTTACTGACTCCTCCACCTCTCCACAACTTCCTTACTGACTCCTCCACAACTTCCTTACTGACTCCTGAACCTCTCCACAACTTCCTTACTGACTCCTCCACAACTTCCTTACTGACTACTCCACCTCTCCACAACTTCCTTACTGACGCATCCACAACTTCCAAACTGACTCCTCCACCTCTGCACGACTTCCTTACTGACTCCTCCATCTCTCTACAACTTCCTTACTGACTCCTCCACAACTTCCTTACTGAGTCCTCCACCTTTCCACAACTTCCTTACTGACTCCTGCACCTCTGCACAACTTCCTTACTGACTCCTCCACCTCTCCACAACTTCCTTACTGACTCCTCCATCTCTCCACAACTTCCTTACTGACTCCTCCACAACTTCCTTAGTGACTCCTCCACCTCTCCACAACTTCCTTACTTACTCCTCCACAACTTCCTTACTGACTCATCCACCTCTCCACAACTTCCTTACTGACTCCTCCACAACTTCCTTACTGACTACTCCACCTCTCCACAACTTCCTTACTGACGCCTCCACAACTTCCTTACTGACTCTGCCACCTCTGCACAACTTCCTTACTGACTCCTCTACAACTTCCTTACCGACTCCTCCACCTCTCCACAACTTTCTTACTGATGCCTCCACAACTTCCTTACTGACTCCTCCACCTCTCCACAACTTCCTTACTGACTCCTCCATCTCTCCCCAACTTCCTTACTGACTCCTCCACAACTTCCTTAGTGATTCCTCCACCTCTCCACAACTTCCTTACTGACTCCTCCACAACTTCCTTACTGACTCCTCCACCTCTCCACAACTTCCTTACTGACTCCTCCACAACTTCCTTACTGGCAACCTCACCTCTCCGCAACTTCCTTACTGACGCCTCCATAACTTCCTTACTGACTCCTCCACCTCTGCACAACTTCCTGACTGACTCCTCCATCTCTCCACAACTTCCTTACTGACTCCTCCACTACTTCCTTACTGACTCCTCCACCTTTCCACAACTTCCTTACTGACTCCTCCACAACTTCCTTACTGGCTACTCCACCTCTCCACAACTTCCTTACTGACGCCTCCACAACTTCCTTACTGACTCCTCCACCTCTGCAAAACTTCCTTACTGACTCCTCCATCTCTCAACAACTTCCTTACTGACTCCTCCACAACTTCCTTACTGACTCCTCCACCTTCCCACAACTTCCTTACGTGACTCCTCCACAACTTCCTTACTGAGTCCCCCACCTCTCCACAACTTCCTTACTGACTCCTCCATCTCTCCACAACTTCCTTACTGACTCCTCCACAACTTCATTACTGACTCCTCTACCTCTCCACAACTTCCTTACTGACTCCTCCACAACTTCCTTACTGACTCCTCCACCTCTCCACAACTTCATTACTGACTCCTCCATCTCTCCCCAACTTCCTTACTGACTCCTCCACCTCTCCACAACTTCCTTACTGACGCCTCCACAACTTCCTTACTGACTCCTCCACCTCTGCACAACTTCCTTACTGACTCCTCCACAAATTCCTTACTGACTACTCCACCTCTCCACAACTTCCTTACTGACGCCTCCACAACTTCCTTACTGACTCCTCCACCTCTCCACAACTTCCTTACTGACGCCTCCACAACTTCCTTACTGACTCCTCCACCTCTGCACAACTTCCTTACTGACTCCTCCACAAATTCCTTACTGACTACTCCACCTCTCCACAACTTCCTTACTGACGCCTCCACAACTTCCTTACTGACTCCTCCACCTCTGCACAACTTCCTTACTGACTCCTCCACCTCTCCACAACTTCCTTACTGACTCCTCCACATCTTCCATACTGACTCCTCCACCTCTCCACAACTTCCTTACTGACTCCTCCACAACTTCCTTACTGACTCCTCCACAACTTCCTTACTGACTACTCCACCTCTCCACAACTTCCTTACTGACGCATCCACAACTTCCAAACTGACTCCTCCACCTCTGCACGACTTCCTTACTGACTCCTCCATCTCTCTACAACTTCCTTACTGACTCCTCCACAACTTCCTTACTGAGTCCTCCACCTTTCCACAACTTCCTTACTGACTCCTGCACCTCTGCACAACTTCCTTACTGACTCCTCCACCTCTCCACAACTTCCTTACTGACTCCTCCATCTCTCCACAACTTCCTTACTGACTCCTCCACAACTTCCTTAGTGACTCCTCCACCTCTCCACAACTTCCTTACTTACTCCTCCACAACTTCCTTACTGACTCATCCACCTCTCCACAACTTCCTTACTGACTACTCCACAACTTCCTTACTGACTACTCCACCTCTCCACAACTTCCTTACTGACGCCTCCACAACTTCCTTACTGACTCCGCCACCTCTGCACAACTTCCTTACTGACTCCTCTACAACTTCCTTACCGACTCCTCCACCTCTCCACAACTTTCTTACTGATGCCTCCACAACTTCCTTACTGACTCCTCCACCTCTCCACAACTTCCTTACTGACTCCTCCATCTCTCCCCAACTTCCTTACTGACTCCTCCACAACTTCCTTAGTGATTCCTCCACCTCTCCACAACTTCCTTACTGACTCCTCCACAACTTCCTTACTGACTCCTCCACCTCTCCACAACTTCCTTACTGACTCCTCCACGACTTCCTTACTGGCTACTCCACCTCTCCGCAACTTCCTTACTGACGCCTCCATAACTTCCTTACTGACTCCTCCACCTCTGCACAACTTCCTGACTGACTCCTCCATCTCTCCACAACTTCCTTACTGACTCCTCCACTACTTCCTTACTGACTCCTCCACCTTTCCACAACTTCCTTACTGACTCCTCCACAACTTCCTTACTGGCTACTCCACCTCTCCACAACTTCCTTACTGACGCCTCCACAACTTCCTTACTGACTCCTCCACCTCTGCAAAACTTCCTTACTGACTCCTCCATCTCTCAACAACTTCCTTACTGACTCCTCCACAACTTCCTTACTGACTCCTCCACCTTTCCACAACTTCCTTACGTGACTCCTCCACAACTTCCTTACTGAGTCCCCCACCTCTCCACAACTTCCTTACTGACTCCTCCATCTCTCCACAACTTCCTTACTGACTCCTCCACAACTTCATTACTGACTCCTCTACCTCTCCACAACTTCCTTACTGACTCCTCCACAACTTCCTTACTGACTCCTCCACCTCTCCACAACTTCATTACTGACTCCTCCATCTCTCCCCAACTTCCTTACTGACTCCTCCACCTCTCCACAACTTCCTTACTGACGCCTCCACAACTTCCTTACTGACTCCTCCACCTCTGCACAACTTCCTTACTGACTCCTCCACAAATTCCTTACTGACTACTCCACCTCTCCACAACTTCCTTACTGACGCCTCCACAACTTCCTTACTGACTCCTCCACCTCTCCACAACTTCCTTACTGACGCCTCCACAACTTCCTTACTGACTCCTCCACCTCTGCACAACTTCCTTACTGACTCCTCCACAAATTCCTTACTGACTACTCCACCTCTCCACAACTTCCTTACTGACGCCTCCACAACTTCCTTACTGACTCCTCCACCTCTGCACAACTTCCTTACTGACTCCTCCACCTCTCCACAACTTCCTTACTGACTCCTCCACAAGTTCCATACTGACTCCTCCACCTCTCCACAACTTCCTTACTGACTCCTCCACAACTTCCTTACTGACTCCTCCACCTCTCCACAACTTCCTTACAGACTCCTCCACAACTTCCTTAGTGACTCCTCCACCTCTTACAACTTCCTTACTGACTCCTCCACAACTTCCTTACTGACTCCTCCACCTCTCCACAACTTCCTTACTGACTCCTCCATCTCTCAACAACTTCCTTACTGACTCCTACATAACTTCCTTACTGACTCCTCCACCTCTCCACAACTTCCTTACTGACTCCTCCACAACTTCCTTACTGACTCCTGAACCTCTCCACAACTTCCTTACTGACTCCTCCACAACTTCCTTACTGACTACTCCACCTCTCCACAACTTCCTTACTGACGCATCCACAACTTCCAAACTGACTCCTCCACCTCTGCACGACTTCCTTACTGACTCCTCCATCTCTCTACAACTTCCTTACTGACTCCTCCACAACTTCCTTACTGAGTCCTCCACCTTTCCACAACTTCCTTACTGACTCCTGCACCTCTGCACAACTTCCTTACTGACTCCTCCACCTCTCCACAACTTCCTTACTGACTCCTCCATCTCTCCACAACTTCCTTACTGACTCCTCCACAACTTCCTTAGTGACTCCTCCACCTCTCCACAACTTCCTTACTTACTCCTCCACAACTTCCTTACTGACTCATCCACCTCTCCACAACTTCCTTACTGACTCCTCCACAACTTCCTTACTGACTACTCCACCTCTCCACAACTTCCTTACTGACGCCTCCACAACTTCCTTACTGACTCCGCCACCTCTGCACAACTTCCTTACTGACTCCTCTACAACTTCCTTACCGACTCCTCCACCTCTCCACAACTTTCTTACTGATGCCTCCACAACTTCCTTACTGACTCCTCCACCTCTGCACAACTTCCTTACTGACTCCTCCATCTCTCCCCAACTTCCTTACTGACTCCTCCACAACTTCCTTAGTGATTCCTCCACCTCTCCGCAACTTCCTTACTGACGCCTCCATAACTTCCTTACTGACTCCTCCACCTCTGCACAACTTCCTGACTGACTCCTCCATCTCTCCACAACTTCCTTACTGACTCCTCCACAACTTCCTTACTGGCTACTCCACCTCTCCACAACTTCCTTACTGACGCCTCCACAACTTCCTTACTGACTCCTCCACCTCTGCAAAACTTCCTTACTGACTCCTCCATCTCTCAACAACTTCCTTACTGACTCCTCCACAACTTCCTTACTGACTCCTCCACCTTTCCACAACTTCCTTACGTGACTCCTCCACAACTTCCTTACTGAGTCCCCCACCTCTCCACAACTTCCTTACTGACTCCTCCATCTCTCCACAACTTCCTTACTGACTCCTCCACAACTTCATTACTGACTCCTCTACCTCTCCACAACTTCCTTACTGACTCCTCCACAACTTCCTTACTGACTCCTCCACCTCTCCACAACTTCATTACTGACTCCTCCATCTCTCCCCAACTTCCTTACTGACTCCTCCACCTCTCCACAACTTCCTTACTGACGCCTCCACAACTTCCTTACTGACTCCTCCACCTCTGCACAACTTCCTTACTGACTCCTCCACAAATTCCTTACTGACTACTCCACCTCTCCACAACTTCCTTACTGACGCCTCCACAACTTCCTTACTGACTTCTCCACAACTTCCTTACTGACGCCTCCACAACTTCCTTACTGACTCCTCCACCTCTGCACAACTTCCTTACTGACTCCTCCACAAATTCCTTACTGACTACTCCACCTCTCCACAACTTCCTTACTGACGCCTCCACAACTTCCTTACTGACTCCTCCACCTCTGCACAACTTCCTTACTGACTCCTCCACCTCTCCACAACTTCCTTACTGACTCCTCCACAACTTCCATACTGACTCCTCCACCTCTCCACAACTTCCTTACTGACTCCTCCACAACTTCCTTACTGACTCCTCCACAACTTCCTTACTGACTACTCCACCTCTCCACAACTTCCTTACTGACGCATCCACAACTTCCAAACTGACTCCTCCACCTCTGCACGACTTCCTTACTGACTCCTCCATCTCTCTACAACTTCCTTACTGACTCCTCCACAACTTCCTTACTGAGTCCTCCACCTTTCCACAACTTCCTTACTGACTCCTGCACCTCTGCACAACTTCCTTACTGACTCCTCCACCTCTCCACAACTTCCTTACTGACTCCTCCATCTCTCCACAACTTCCTTACTGACTCCTCCACAACTTCCTTAGTGACTCCTCCACCTCTCCACAACTTCCTTACTTACTCCTCCACAACTTCCTTACTGACTCATCCACCTCTCCACAACTTCCTTACTGACTCCTCCACAACTTCCTTACTGACTCCTCCACCTCTCCACAACTTCCTTACTGACTCCTCTACAACTTCCTTACTGACTCCTCCACCTCTCCACAACTTTCTTACTGACGCCTCCTCAACTTCCTTACTGACTCCTACACCTCTCCACAACTTCCTTATTGACTCCTCCATCTCTCCCCAACTTCCTTACTGACTCCTCCACAACTTCCTTACTGACTCCTCCACCTCTCCACAACTTCCTTACTGACTCCTCCACCTCTCCTGAACTTCCCTACTGACTCCTCCACAACTTCCTTACTGGCTACTCCACCTCTCCACAACTTCTTTACTGACGCCTCCACAACTTCCTTACTGACTCCTCCACCTCTGCACAACTTCCTTACTGACACCTCCACAACTTCCTTACTGACTCCTCCACCTCTGCACGACTTCCTTACTGACTCCTCCATCTCTCCACAACTTCCTTACTGACTCATCCACAACTTCCTTACTGAGTCCACCACCATTCCACAACTTCCTTACTGACTCCTGCACCTCTCCACAACTTCCTTACTGACTCCTCCACCTCTCTACATCTTCCTTACTGACTCCTCCGCTCCATCTCTCCACAACTTCCTTACTGACTCCTCCACAACTTCCTTACTGACTCCTCCACCTCTGCACAACTTCCTGACTGACTCCTCCATCTCTCCACAACTTCCTTACTGACTCCTCCACAACTTCCTTACTGACTCCTCCACCTCTCCACAACTTCGTTACTGACTCCTCCACAACTTCCTTACTGGCTACTCCACCTCTCCACAACCTCCTTACTGACGCCTCCACAACTTCCTTACTGACTCCTCCACAACTTCTTTACTGAGTCCCCCACCTCTCCACAACTTCCTTACTGACTCCTCCATCTCTTCACAACTTCCTTACTGACTCCTCCACAACTTCCTTACTGACTCCTCCACCTCTCCACAACTTCCTTACTGACTCCTCCACAACTTCCTTACTGACTCCTCCACCTCTCCACAACTTCATTACTGACTCCTCCACAACTTCCTTACTGACTACTCCACCTCTCCACAACTTCCTTACTGATGCCTCCACAACTTCCTTACTGACTCCTCCACCTCTGCACAACTTGCTTACTGACTCCTCCACCTCTCCACAACTTCCTTACTGACTCCTCCACAACTTCCATACTGACTCCTCCACCTCTCCACAACTTCCTTACTGACTCCTCCACAACTTCCATACTGACTCCTCCACCTCTCCACAACTTCCTTACTGACGCCTCCACAACTTCCTTACAGACTCCTCCACCTCTCCACAACTTCCTTACTGACGCCTCCTCAACTTCCTTACTGACTCCTCCACCTCTGCACAACTTCCTTACTGACTCCTCCACAAATTCCTTACTGACTACTCCACCTCTCCACAACTTCCTTACTGACGCCTCCACAACTTCCTTACTGACTCCTCCACCTCTGCACAACTTCCTTACTGACTCCTCCACAACTTCCATACTGACTCCTCCACCTCTCCACAACTTCCTTACTGACTCCTCCACAACTTCCTTACTGACTCCTCCACCTCTCCACAACTTCCTTACAGACTCCTCCACAACTTCCTTAGTGACTCCTCCACCTCTTACAACTTCCTTACTGACTCCTCCACAACTTCCTTACTGACTTCTCCACCTCTCCACAACTTCCTTACTGACTCCTCCATCTCTCAACAACTTCCTTACTGACTCCTACATAACTTCCTTACTGACTCCTCCACCTCTCCACAACTTCCTTACTGACTCCTCCACAACTTCCTTACTGACTCCTGAACCTCTCCACAACTTCCTTACTGACTCCTCCACAACTTCCTTACTGACTACTCCACCTCTCCACAACTTCCTTACTGACGCATCCACAACTTCCAAACTGACTCCTCCACCTCTGCACGACTTCCTTACTGACTCCTCCATCTCTCTACAACTTCCTTACTGACTCCTCCACAACTTCCTTACTGAGTCCTCCACCTTTCCACAACTTCCTTACTGACTCCTGCACCTCTGCACAACTTCCTTACTGACTCCTCCACCTCTCCACAACTTCCTTACTGACTCCTCCATCTCTCCACAACTTCCTTACTGACTCCTCCACAACTTCCTTAGTGACTCCTCCACCTCTCCACAACTTCCTTACTTACTCCTCCACAACTTCCTTACTGACTCATCCACCTCTCCACAACTTCCTTACTGACTCCTCCACAACTTCCTTACTGACTTCTCCACCTCTCCACAACTTCCTTACTGACGCCTCCACAACTTCCTTACTGACTCTGCCACCTCTGCACAACTTCCTTACTGACTCCTCTACAACTTCCTTACCGACTCCTCCACCTCTCCACAACTTTCTTACTGATGCCTCCACAACTTGCTTACTGACTCCTCCACCTCTCCACAACTTCCTTACTGACTCCTCCATCTCTCCCCAACTTCCTTACTGACTCCTCCACAACTTCCTTAGTGATTCCTCCACCTCTCCACAACTTCCTTACTGACTCCTCCACAACTTCCTTACTGACTCCTCCACCTCTCCACAACTTCCTTACTGACTCCTCCACAACTTCCTTACTGGCTACTCCACCTCTCCGCAACTTCCTTACTGACGCCTCCATAACTTCCTTACTGACTCCTCCACCTCTGCACAACTTCCTGACTGACTCCTCCATCTCTCCACAACTTCCTTACTGACTCCTCCACTACTTCCTTACTGACTCCTCCACCTTTCCACAACTTCCTTACTGACTCCTCCACAACTTCCTTACTGGCTACTCCACCTCTCCACAACTTCCTTACTGACGCCTCCACAACTTCCTTACTGACTCCTCCACCTCTGCAAAACTTCCTTACTGACTCCTCCATCTCTCAACAACTTCCTTACTGACTCCTCCACAACTTCCTTACTGACTCCTCCACCTTCCCACAACTTCCTTACGTGACTCCTCCACAACTTCCTTACTGAGTCCCCCACCTCTCCACAACTTCCTTACTGACTCCTCCATCTCTCCACAACTTCCTTACTGACTCCTCCACAACTTCATTACTGACTCCTCTACCTCTCCACAACTTCCTTACTGACTCCTCCACAACTTCCTTACTGACTCCTCCACCTCTCCACAACTTCATTACTGACTCCTCCACCTCTCTACAACTTCCTTACTGACTCCTTCACAACTTCCTTACTGACTCCTCCACCTCTCCACAACTTCCTTACTGACTCCTCCACCTCTGCACAACTTCCTTACTGACGCCTCCACAACTTCCTTACTGACTCCTCCACCTCTGCACGACTTCCTTACTGACTCCTCCATCTCTCCACAACTTCCTTACTGACTCATCCACAACTTCCTTACTGAGTCCTCCACCATTCCACAACTTCCTTACTGACTCCTGCACCTCTCCACAACTTCCTTACTGACTCCTCCACCTCTCTACATCTTCCTTACTGACTCCTCCGCTCCATCTCTCCACAACTTCCTTACTGACTCCTCCACAACTTCCTTACTGACTCCTCCACCTCTGCACAACTTCCTGACTGACTCCTCCATCTCTCCACAACTTCCTTACTGACTCCTCCACAACTTCCTTACTGACTCCTCCACCTCTCCACAACTTCGTTACTGACTCCTCCACAACTTCCTTACTGGCTACCCCACCTCTCCACAACCTCCTTACTGACGCCTCCACAACTTCCTTACTGACTCCTCCACCTTTCCACAACTTCCTTACTGACTCCTCCACAACTTCTTTACTGAGTCCCCCACCTCTCCACAACTTCCTTACTGACTCCTCCATCTCTCCACAACTTCCTTACTGACTCCTCCACAACTTCCTTACTGACTCCTCCACCTCTCCACAACTTCCTTACTGACTCCTCCATCTCTCCCCAACTTCCTTACTGACTCCTCCACAACTTCCTTAGTGATTCCTCCACCTCTCCACAACTTCCTTACTGACTCCTCCACAACTTCCTTACTGACTCCTCCACCTCTCCACAACTTCCTTACTGACTCCTCCACGACTTCCTTACTGGCTACTCCACCTCTCCGCAACTTCCTTACTGACGCCTCCATAACTTCCTTACTGACTCCTCCACCTCTGCACAACTTCCTGACTGACTCCTCCATCTCTCCACAACTTCCTTACTGACTCCTCCACTACTTCCTTACTGACTCCTCCACCTTTCCACAACTTCCTTACTGACTCCTCCACAACTTCCTTACTGGCTACTCCACCTCTCCACAACTTCCTTACTGACGCCTCCACAACTTCCTTACTGACTCCTCCACCTCTGCAAAACTTCCTTACTGACTCCTCCATCTCTCAACAACTTCCTTACTGACTCCTCCACAACTTCCTTACTGACTCCTCCACCTTTCCACAACTTCCTTACGTGACTCCTCCACAACTTCCTTACTGAGTCCCCCACCTCTCCACAACTTCCTTACTGACTCCTCCATCTCTCCACAACTTCCTTACTGACTCCTCCACAACTTCATTACTGACTCCTCTACCTCTCCACAACTTCCTTACTGACTCCTCCACAACTTCCTTACTGACTCCTCCACCTCTCCACAACTTCATTACTGACTCCTCCATCTCTCCCCAACTTCCTTACTGACTCCTCCACCTCTCCACAACTTCCTTACTGACGCCTCCACAACTTCCTTACTGACTCCTCCACCTCTGCACAACTTCCTTACTGACTCCTCCACAAATTCCTTACTGACTACTCCACCTCTCCACAACTTCCTTACTGACGCCTCCACAACTTCCTTACTGACTCCTCCACCTCTCCACAACTTCCTTACTGACGCCTCCACAACTTCCTTACTGACTCCTCCACCTCTGCACAACTTCCTTACTGACTCCTCCACAAATTCCTTACTGACTACTCCACCTCTCCACAACTTCCTTACTGACGCCTCCACAACTTCCTTACTGACTCCTCCACCTCTGCACAACTTCCTTACTGACTCCTCCACCTCTCCACAACTTCCTTACTGACTCCTCCACAAGTTCCATACTGACTCCTCCACCTCTCCACAACTTCCTTACTGACTCCTCCACAACTTCCTTACTGACTCCTCCACCTCTCCACAACTTCCTTACAGACTCCTCCACAACTTCCTTAGTGACTCCTCCACCTCTTACAACTTCCTTACTGACTCCTCCACAACTTCCTTACTGACTCCTCCACCTCTCCACAACTTCCTTACTGACTCCTCCATCTCTCAACAACTTCCTTACTGACTCCTACATAACTTCCTTACTGACTCCTCCACCTCTCCACAACTTCCTTACTGACTCCTCCACAACTTCCTTACTGACTCCTGAACCTCTCCACAACTTCCTTACTGACTCCTCCACAACTTCCTTACTGACTACTCCACCTCTCCACAACTTCCTTACTGACGCATCCACAACTTCCAAACTGACTCCTCCACCTCTGCACGACTTCCTTACTGACTCCTCCATCTCTCTACAACTTCCTTACTGACTCCTCCACAACTTCCTTACTGAGTCCTCCACCTTTCCACAACTTCCTTACTGACTCCTGCACCTCTGCACAACTTCCTTACTGACTCCTCCACCTCTCCACAACTTCCTTACTGACTCCTCCATCTCTCCACAACTTCCTTACTGACTCCTCCACAACTTCCTTAGTGACTCCTCCACCTCTCCACAACTTCCTTACTTACTCCTCCACAACTTCCTTACTGACTCATCCACCTCTCCACAACTTCCTTACTGACTCCTCCACAACTTCCTTACTGACTACTCCACCTCTCCACAACTTCCTTACTGACGCCTCCACAACTTCCTTACTGACTCCGCCACCTCTGCACAACTTCCTTACTGACTCCTCTACAACTTCCTTACCGACTCCTCCACCTCTCCACAACTTTCTTACTGATGCCTCCACAACTTCCTTACTGACTCCTCCACCTCTGCACAACTTCCTTACTGACTCCTCCATCTCTCCCCAACTTCCTTACTGACTCCTCCACAACTTCCTTAGTGATTCCTCCACCTCTCCGCAACTTCCTTACTGACGCCTCCATAACTTCCTTACTGACTCCTCCACCTCTGCACAACTTCCTGACTGACTCCTCCATCTCTCCACAACTTCCTTACTGACTCCTCCACTACTTCCTTACTGACTCCTCCACCTTTCCACAACTTCCTTACTGACTCCTCCACAACTTCCTTACTGGCTACTCCACCTCTCCACAACTTCCTTACTGACGCCTCCACAACTTCCTTACTGACTCCTCCACCTCTGCAAAACTTCCTTACTGACTCCTCCATCTCTCAACAACTTCCTTACTGACTCCTCCACAACTTCCTTACTGACTCCTCCACCTTTCCACAACTTCCTTACGTGACTCCTCCACAACTTCCTTACTGAGTCCCCCACCTCTCCACAACTTCCTTACTGACTCCTCCATCTCTCCACAACTTCCTTACTGACTCCTCCACAACTTCATTACTGACTCCTCTACCTCTCCACAACTTCCTTACTGACTCCTCCACAACTTCCTTACTGACTCCTCCACCTCTCCACAACTTCATTACTGACTCCTCCATCTCTCCCCAACTTCCTTACTGACTCCTCCACCTCTCCACAACTTCCTTACTGACGCCTCCACAACTTCCTTACTGACTCCTCCACCTCTGCACAACTTCCTTACTGACTCCTCCACAAATTCCTTACTGACTACTCCACCTCTCCACAACTTCCTTACTGACGCCTCCACAACTTCCTTACTGACTTCTCCACAACTTCCTTACTGACGCCTCCACAACTTCCTTACTGACTCCTCCACCTCTGCACAACTTCCTTACTGACTCCTCCACAAATTCCTTACTGACTACTCCACCTCTCCACAACTTCCTTACTGACGCCTCCACAACTTCCTTACTGACTCCTCCACCTCTGCACAACTTCCTTACTGACTCCTCCACCTCTCCACAACTTCCTTACTGACTCCTCCACAACTTCCATACTGACTCCTCCACCTCTCCACAACTTCCTTACTGACTCCTCCACAACTTCCTTACTGACTCCTCCACAACTTCCTTACTGACTACTCCACCTCTCCACAACTTCCTTACTGACGCATCCACAACTTCCAAACTGACTCCTCCACCTCTGCACGACTTCCTTACTGACTCCTCCATCTCTCTACAACTTCCTTACTGACTCCTCCACAACTTCCTTACTGAGTCCTCCACCTTTCCACAACTTCCTTACTGACTCCTGCACCTCTGCACAACTTCCTTACTGACTCCTCCACCTCTCCACAACTTCCTTACTGACTCCTCCATCTCTCCACAACTTCCTTACTGACTCCTCCACAACTTCCTTAGTGACTCCTCCACCTCTCCACAACTTCCTTACTTACTCCTCCACAACTTCCTTACTGACTCATCCACCTCTCCACAACTTCCTTACTGACTCCTCCACAACTTCCTTACTGACTCCTCCACCTCTCCACAACTTCCTTACTGACTCCTCTACAACTTCCTTACTGACTCCTCCACCTCTCCACAACTTTCTTACTGACGCCTCCTCAACTTCCTTACTGACTCCTACACCTCTCCACAACTTCCTTATTGACTCCTCCATCTCTCCCCAACTTCCTTACTGACTCCTCCACAACTTCCTTACTGACTCCTCCACCTCTCCACAACTTCCTTACTGACTCCTCCACCTCTCCTGAACTTCCCTACTGACTCCTCCACAACTTCCTTACTGGCTACTCCACCTCTCCACAACTTCTTTACTGACGCCTCCACAACTTCCTTACTGACTCCTCCACCTCTGCACAACTTCCTTACTGACACCTCCACAACTTCCTTACTGACTCCTCCACCTCTGCACGACTTCCTTACTGACTCCTCCATCTCTCCACAACTTCCTTACTGACTCATCCACAACTTCCTTACTGAGTCCACCACCATTCCACAACTTCCTTACTGACTCCTGCACCTCTCCACAACTTCCTTACTGACTCCTCCACCTCTCTACATCTTCCTTACTGACTCCTCCGCTCCATCTCTCCACAACTTCCTTACTGACTCCTCCACAACTTCCTTACTGACTCCTCCACCTCTGCACAACTTCCTGACTGACTCCTCCATCTCTCCACAACTTCCTTACTGACTCCTCCACAACTTCCTTACTGACTCCTCCACCTCTCCACAACTTCGTTACTGACTCCTCCACAACTTCCTTACTGGCTACTCCACCTCTCCACAACCTCCTTACTGACGCCTCCACAACTTCCTTACTGACTCCTCCACAACTTCTTTACTGAGTCCCCCACCTCTCCACAACTTCCTTACTGACTCCTCCATCTCTTCACAACTTCCTTACTGACTCCTCCACAACTTCCTTACTGACTCCTCCACCTCTCCACAACTTCCTTACTGACTCCTCCACAACTTCCTTACTGACTCCTCCACCTCTCCACAACTTCATTACTGACTCCTCCACAACTTCCTTACTGACTACTCCACCTCTCCACAACTTCCTTACTGATGCCTCCACAACTTCCTTACTGACTCCTCCACCTCTGCACAACTTGCTTACTGACTCCTCCACCTCTCCACAACTTCCTTACTGACTCCTCCACAACTTCCATACTGACTCCTCCACCTCTCCACAACTTCCTTACTGACGCCTCCACAACTTCCTTACAGACTCCTCCACCTCTCCACAACTTCCTTACTGACGCCTCCTCAACTTCCTTACTGACTCCTCCACCTCTGCACAACTTCCTTACTGACTCCTCCACAAATTCCTTACTGACTACTCCACCTCTCCACAACTTCCTTACTGACGCCTCCACAACTTCCTTACTGACTCCTCCACCTCTGCACAACTTCCTTACTGACTCCTCCACAACTTCCATACTGACTCCTCCACCTCTCCACAACTTCCTTACTGACTCCTCCACAACTTCCTTACTGACTCCTCCACCTCTCCACAACTTCCTTACAGACTCCTCCACAACTTCCTTAGTGACTCCTCCACCTCTTACAACTTCCTTACTGACTCCTCCACAACTTCCTTACTGACTTCTCCACCTCTCCACAACTTCCTTACTGACTCCTCCATCTCTCAACAACTTCCTTACTGACTCCTACATAACTTCCTTACTGACTCCTCCACCTCTCCACAACTTCCTTACTGACTCCTCCACAACTTCCTTACTGACTCCTGAACCTCTCCACAACTTCCTTACTGACTCCTCCACAACTTCCTTACTGACTACTCCACCTCTCCACAACTTCCTTACTGACGCATCCACAACTTCCAAACTGACTCCTCCACCTCTGCACGACTTCCTTACTGACTCCTCCATCTCTCTACAACTTCCTTACTGACTCCTCCACAACTTCCTTACTGAGTCCTCCACCTTTCCACAACTTCCTTACTGACTCCTGCACCTCTGCACAACTTCCTTACTGACTCCTCCACCTCTCCACAACTTCCTTACTGACTCCTCCATCTCTCCACAACTTCCTTACTGACTCCTCCACAACTTCCTTAGTGACTCCTCCACCTCTCCACAACTTCCTTACTTACTCCTCCACAACTTCCTTACTGACTCATCCACCTCTCCACAACTTCCTTACTGACTCCTCCACAACTTCCTTACTGACTTCTCCACCTCTCCACAACTTCCTTACTGACGCCTCCACAACTTCCTTACTGACTCTGCCACCTCTGCACAACTTCCTTACTGACTCCTCTACAACTTCCTTACCGACTCCTCCACCTCTCCACAACTTTCTTACTGATGCCTCCACAACTTGCTTACTGACTCCTCCACCTCTCCACAACTTCCTTACTGACTCCTCCATCTCTCCCCAACTTCCTTACTGACTCCTCCACAACTTCCTTAGTGATTCCTCCACCTCTCCACAACTTCCTTACTGACTCCTCCACAACTTCCTTACTGACTCCTCCACCTCTCCACAACTTCCTTACTGACTCCTCCACAACTTCCTTACTGGCTACTCCACCTCTCCGCAACTTCCTTACTGACGCCTCCATAACTTCCTTACTGACTCCTCCACCTCTGCACAACTTCCTGACTGACTCCTCCATCTCTCCACAACTTCCTTACTGACTCCTCCACTACTTCCTTACTGACTCCTCCACCTTTCCACAACTTCCTTACTGACTCCTCCACAACTTCCTTACTGGCTACTCCACCTCTCCACAACTTCCTTACTGACGCCTCCACAACTTCCTTACTGACTCCTCCACCTCTGCAAAACTTCCTTACTGACTCCTCCATCTCTCAACAACTTCCTTACTGACTCCTCCACAACTTCCTTACTGACTCCTCCACCTTCCCACAACTTCCTTACGTGACTCCTCCACAACTTCCTTACTGAGTCCCCCACCTCTCCACAACTTCCTTACTGACTCCTCCATCTCTCCACAACTTCCTTACTGACTCCTCCACAACTTCATTACTGACTCCTCTACCTCTCCACAACTTCCTTACTGACTCCTCCACAACTTCCTTACTGACTCCTCCACCTCTCCACAACTTCATTACTGACTCCTCCACCTCTCTACAACTTCCTTACTGACTCCTTCACAACTTCCTTACTGACTCCTCCACCTCTCCACAACTTCCTTACTGACTCCTCCACCTCTGCACAACTTCCTTACTGACGCCTCCACAACTTCCTTACTGACTCCTCCACCTCTGCACGACTTCCTTACTGACTCCTCCATCTCTCCACAACTTCCTTACTGACTCATCCACAACTTCCTTACTGAGTCCTCCACCATTCCACAACTTCCTTACTGACTCCTGCACCTCTCCACAACTTCCTTACTGACTCCTCCACCTCTCTACATCTTCCTTACTGACTCCTCCGCTCCATCTCTCCACAACTTCCTTACTGACTCCTCCACAACTTCCTTACTGACTCCTCCACCTCTGCACAACTTCCTGACTGACTCCTCCATCTCTCCACAACTTCCTTACTGACTCCTCCACAACTTCCTTACTGACTCCTCCACCTCTCCACAACTTCGTTACTGACTCCTCCACAACTTCCTTACTGGCTACCCCACCTCTCCACAACCTCCTTACTGACGCCTCCACAACTTCCTTACTGACTCCTCCACCTTTCCACAACTTCCTTACTGACTCCTCCACAACTTCTTTACTGAGTCCCCCACCTCTCCACAACTTCCTTACTGACTCCTCCATCTCTCCACAACTTCCTTACTGACTCCTCCACAACTTCCTTACTGACTCCTCCACCTCTCCACAACTTCCTTACTGACTCCTCCACAACTTCCTTACTGACTCCTCCACCTCTCCACAACTTCATTACTGACTCCTCCACAACTTCCTTACTGACTACTCCACCTCTCCACAACTTCCTTACTGACGCCTCCACAACTTCCTTACTGACTCCTCCACCTCTGCACAACTTGCTTACTGACTCCTCCACCTCTCCACAACTTCCTTACTGACTCCTCCACAACTTCCATACTGACTCCTCCACCTCTCCACAACTTCCTTACTGACGCCTCCACAACTTCCTTACAGACTCCTCCACCTCTCCACAACTTCCTTACTGACGCCTCCTCAACTTCCTTACTGACTCCTCCACCTCTGCACAACTTCCTTACTGACTCCTCCACAAATTCCTTACTGACTACTCCACCTCTCCACAACTTCCTTACTGACGCCTCCACAACTTCCTTACTGACTCCTCCACCTCTGCACAACTTCCTTACTGACTCCTCCACAACTTCCATACTGACTCCTCCACCTCTCCACAACTTCCTTACTGACTCCTCCACAACTTCCTTACTGACTCCTCCACCTCTCCACAACTTCCTTACAGACTCCTCCACAACTTCCTTAGTGACTCCTCCACCTCTTACAACTTCCTTACTGACTCCTCCACAACTTCCTTACTGACTTCTCCACCTCTCCACAACTTCCTTACTGACTCCTCCATCTCTCAACAACTTCCTTACTGACTCCTACATAACTTCCTTACTGACTCCTCCACCTCTCCACAACTTCCTTACTGACTCCTCCACAACTTCCTTACTGACTCCTGAACCTCTCCACAACTTCCTTACTGACTCCTCCACAACTTCCTTACTGACTACTCCACCTCTCCACAACTTCCTTACTGACGCATCCACAACTTCCAAACTGACTCCTCCACCTCTGCACGACTTCCTTACTGACTCCTCCATCTCTCTACAACTTCCTTACTGACTCCTCCACAACTTCCTTACTGAGTCCTCCACCTTTCCACAACTTCCTTACTGACTCCTGCACCTCTGCACAACTTCCTTACTGACTCCTCCACCTCTCCACAACTTCCTTACTGACTCCTCCATCTCTCCACAACTTCCTTACTGACTCCTCCACAACTTCCTTAGTGACTCCTCCACCTCTCCACAACTTCCTTACTTACTCCTCCACAACTTCCTTACTGACTCATCCACCTCTCCACAACTTCCTTACTGACTCCTCCACAACTTCCTTACTGACTACTCCACCTCTCCACAACTTCCTTACTGACGCCTCCACAACTTCCTTACTGACTCTGCCACCTCTGCACAACTTCCTTACTGACTCCTCTACAACTTCCTTACCGACTCCTCCACCTCTCCACAACTTTCTTACTGATGCCTCCACAACTTCCTTACTGACTCCTCCACCTCTCCACAACTTCCTTACTGACTCCTCCATCTCTCCCCAACTTCCTTACTGACTCCTCCACAACTTCCTTAGTGATTCCTCCACCTCTCCACAACTTCCTTACTGACTCCTCCACAACTTCCTTACTGACTCCTCCACCTCTCCACAACTTCCTTACTGACTCCTCCACAACTTCCTTACTGGCAACCTCACCTCTCCGCAACTTCCTTACTGACGCCTCCATAACTTCCTTACTGACTCCTCCACCTCTGCACAACTTCCTGACTGACTCCTCCATCTCTCCACAACTTCCTTACTGACTCCTCCACTACTTCCTTACTGACTCCTCCACCTTTCCACAACTTCCTTACTGACTCCTCCACAACTTCCTTACTGGCTACTCCACCTCTCCACAACTTCCTTACTGACGCCTCCACAACTTCCTTACTGACTCCTCCACCTCTGCAAAACTTCCTTACTGACTCCTCCATCTCTCAACAACTTCCTTACTGACTCCTCCACAACTTCCTTACTGACTCCTCCACCTTCCCACAACTTCCTTACGTGACTCCTCCACAACTTCCTTACTGAGTCCCCCACCTCTCCACAACTTCCTTACTGACTCCTCCATCTCTCCACAACTTCCTTACTGACTCCTCCACAACTTCATTACTGACTCCTCTACCTCTCCACAACTTCCTTACTGACTCCTCCACAACTTCCTTACTGACTCCTCCACCTCTCCACAACTTCATTACTGACTCCTCCATCTCTCCCCAACTTCCTTACTGACTCCTCCACCTCTCCACAACTTCCTTACTGACGCCTCCACAACTTCCTTACTGACTCCTCCACCTCTGCACAACTTCCTTACTGACTCCTCCACAAATTCCTTACTGACTACTCCACCTCTCCACAACTTCCTTACTGACGCCTCCACAACTTCCTTACTGACTCCTCCACCTCTCCACAACTTCCTTACTGACGCCTCCACAACTTCCTTACTGACTCCTCCACCTCTGCACAACTTCCTTACTGACTCCTCCACAAATTCCTTACTGACTACTCCACCTCTCCACAACTTCCTTACTGACGCCTCCACAACTTCCTTACTGACTCCTCCACCTCTGCACAACTTCCTTACTGACTCCTCCACCTCTCCACAACTTCCTTACTGACTCCTCCACATCTTCCATACTGACTCCTCCACCTCTCCACAACTTCCTTACTGACTCCTCCACAACTTCCTTACTGACTCCTCCACAACTTCCTTACTGACTACTCCACCTCTCCACAACTTCCTTACTGACGCATCCACAACTTAAAAACTGACTCCTCCACCTCTGCACGACTTCCTTACTGACTCCTCCATCTCTCTACAACTTCCTTACTGACTCCTCCACAACTTCCTTACTGAGTCCTCCACCTTTCCACAACTTCCTTACTGACTCCTGCACCTCTGCACAACTTCCTTACTGACTCCTCCACCTCTCCACAACTTCCTTACTGACTCCTCCATCTCTCCACAACTTCCTTACTGACTCCTCCACAACTTCCTTAGTGACTCCTCCACCTCTCCACAACTTCCTTACTTACTCCTCCACAACTTCCTTACTGACTCATCCACCTCTCCACAACTTCCTTACTGACTACTCCACAACTTCCTTACTGACTACTCCACCTCTCCACAACTTCCTTACTGACGCCTCCACAACTTCCTTACTGACTCCGCCACCTCTGCACAACTTCCTTACTGACTCCTCTACAACTTCCTTACCGACTCCTCCACCTCTCCACAACTTTCTTACTGATGCCTCCACAACTTCCTTACTGACTCCTCCACCTCTCCACAACTTCCTTACTGACTCCTCCATCTCTCCCCAACTTCCTTACTGACTCCTCCACAACTTCCTTAGTGATTCCTCCACCTCTCCACAACTTCCTTACTGACTCCTCCACAACTTCCTTACTGACTCCTCCACCTCTCCACAACTTCCTTACTGACTCCTCCACGACTTCCTTACTGGCTACTCCACCTCTCCGCAACTTCCTTACTGACGCCTCCATAACTTCCTTACTGACTCCTCCACCTCTGCACAACTTCCTGACTGACTCCTCCATCTCTCCACAACTTCCTTACTGACTCCTCCACTACTTCCTTACTGACTCCTCCACCTTTCCACAACTTCCTTACTGACTCCTCCACAACTTCCTTACTGGCTACTCCACCTCTCCACAACTTCCTTACTGACGCCTCCACAACTTCCTTACTGACTCCTCCACCTCTGCAAAACTTCCTTACTGACTCCTCCATCTCTCAACAACTTCCTTACTGACTCCTCCACAACTTCCTTACTGACTCCTCCACCTTTCCACAACTTCCTTACGTGACTCCTCCACAACTTCCTTACTGAGTCCCCCTCCTCTCCACAACTTCCTTACTGACTCCTCCATCTCTCCACAACTTCCTTACTGACTCCTCCACAACTTCATTACTGACTCCTCTACCTCTCCACAACTTCCTTACTGACTCCTCCACAACTTCCTTACTGACTCCTCCACCTCTCCACAACTTCATTACTGACTCCTCCATCTCTCCCCAACTTCCTTACTGACTCCTCCACCTCTCCACAACTTCCTTACTGACGCCTCCACAACTTCCTTACTGACTCCTCCACCTCTGCACAACTTCCTTACTGACTCCTCCACAAATTCCTTACTGACTACTCCACCTCTCCACAACTTCCTTACTGACGCCTCCACAACTTCCTTACTGACTCCTCCACCTCTCCACAACTTCCTTACTGACGCCTCCACAACTTCCTGACTGACTCCTCCACCTCTGCACAACTTCCTTACTGACTCCTCCACAAATTCCTTACTGACTACTCCACCTCTCCACAACTTCCTTACTGACGCCTCCACAACTTCCTTACTGACTCCTCCACCTCTGCACAACTTCCTTACTGACTCCTCCACCTCTCCACAACTTCCTTACTGACTCCTCCACAAGTTCCATACTGACTCCTCCACCTCTCCACAACTTCCTTACTGACTCCTCCACAACTTCCTTACTGACTCCTCCACCTCTCCACAACTTCCTTACAGACTCCTCCACAACTTCCTTAGTGACTCCTCCACCTCTTACAACTTCCTTACTGACTCCTCCACAACTTCCTTACTGACTCCTCCACCTCTCCACAACTTCCTTACTGACTCCTCCATCTCTCAACAACTTCCTTACTGACTCCTACATAACTTCCTTACTGACTCCTCCACCTCTCCACAACTTCCTTACTGACTCCTCCACAACTTCCTTACTGACTCCTGAACCTCTCCACAACTTCCTTACTGACTCCTCCACAACTTCCTTACTGACTACTCCACCTCTCCACAACTTCCTTACTGACGCATCCACAACTTCCAAACTGACTCCTCCACCTCTGCACGACTTCCTTACTGACTCCTCCATCTCTCTACAACTTCCTTACTGACTCCTCCACAACTTCCTTACTGAGTCCTCCACCTTTCCACAACTTCCTTACTGACTCCTGCACCTCTGCACAACTTCCTTACTGACTCCTCCACCTCTCCACAACTTCCTTACTGACTCCTCCATCTCTCCACAACTTCCTTACTGACTCCTCCACAACTTCCTTAGTGACTCCTCCACCTCTCCACAACTTCCTTACTTACTCCTCCACAACTTCCTTACTGACTCATCCACCTCTCCACAACTTCCTTACTGACTCCTCCACAACTTCCTTACTGACTACTCCACCTCTCCACAACTTCCTTACTGACGCCTCCACAACTTCCTTACTGACTCCGCCACCTCTGCACAACTTCCTTACTGACTCCTCTACAACTTCCTTACCGACTCCTCCACCTCTCCACAACTTTCTTACTGATGCCTCCACAACTTCCTTACTGACTCCTCCACCTCTGCACAACTTCCTTACTGACTCCTCCATCTCTCCCCAACTTCCTTACTGACTCCTCCACAACTTCCTTAGTGATTCCTCCACCTCTCCACAACTTCCTTACTGACTCCTCCACAACTTCCTTACTGACTCCTCCACCTCTCCACAACTTCCTTACTGACTCCTCCACAACTTCCTTACTGGCTACTCCACCTCTCCGCAACTTCCTTACTGACGCCTCCATAACTTCCTTACTGACTCCTCCACCTCTGCACAACTTCCTGACTGACTCCTCCATCTCTCCACAACTTCCTTACTGACTCCTCCACTACTTCCTTACTGACTCCTCCACCTTTCCACAACTTCCTTACTGACTCCTCCACAACTTCCTTACTGGCTACTCCACCTCTCCACAACTTCCTTACTGACGCCTCCACAACTTCCTTACTGACTCCTCCACCTCTGCAAAACTTCCTTACTGACTCCTCCATCTCTCAACAACTTCCTTACTGACTCCTCCACAACTTCCTTACTGACTCCTCCACCTTTCCACAACTTCCTTACGTGACTCCTCCACAACTTCCTTACTGAGTCCCCCACCTCTCCACAACTTCCTTACTGACTCCTCCATCTCTCCACAACTTCCTTACTGACTCCTCCACAACTTCATTACTGACTCCTCTACCTCTCCACAACTTCCTTACTGACTCCTCCACAACTTCCTTACTGACTCCTCCACCTCTCCACAACTTCATTACTGACTCCTCCATCTCTCCCCAACTTCCTTACTGACTCCTCCACCTCTCCACAACTTCCTTACTGACGCCTCCACAACTTCCTTACTGACTCCTCCACCTCTGCACAACTTCCTTACTGACTCCTCCACAAATTCCTTACTGACTACTCCACCTCTCCACAACTTCCTTACTGACGCCTCCACAACTTCCTTACTGACTTCTCCACAACTTCCTTACTGACGCCTCCACAACTTCCTTACTGACTCCTCCACCTCTGCACAACTTCCTTACTGACTCCTCCACAAATTCCTTACTGACTACTCCACCTCTCCACAACTTCCTTACTGACGCCTCCACAACTTCCTTACTGACTCCTCCACCTCTGCACAACTTCCTTACTGACTCCTCCACCTCTCCACAACTTCCTTACTGACTCCTCCACAACTTCCATACTGACTCCTCCACCTCTCCACAACTTCCTTACTGACTCCTCCACAACTTCCTTACTGACTCCTCCACAACTTCCTTACTGACTACTCCACCTCTCCACAACTTCCTTACTGACGCATCCACAACTTCCAAACTGACTCCTCCACCTCTGCACGACTTCCTTACTGACTCCTCCATCTCTCTACAACTTCCTTACTGACTCCTCCACAACTTCCTTACTGAGTCCTCCACCTTTCCACAACTTCCTTACTGACTCCTGCACCTCTGCACAACTTCCTTACTGACTCCTCCACCTCTCCACAACTTCCTTACTGACTCCTCCATCTCTCCACAACTTCCTTACTGACTCCTCCACAACTTCCTTAGTGACTCCTCCACCTCTCCACAACTTCCTTACTTACTCCTCCACAACTTCCTTACTGACTCATCCACCTCTCCACAACTTCCTTACTGACTCCTCCACAACTTCCTTACTGACTCCTCCACCTCTCCACAACTTCCTTACTGACTCCTCCACAACTTCCTTACTGGCTACTCCACCTCTCCGCAACTTCCTTACTGACGCCTCCATAACTTCCTTACTGACTCCTCCACCTCTGCACAACTTCCTGACTGACTCCTCCATCTCTCCACAACTTCCTTACTGACTCCTCCACTACTTCCTTACTGACTCCTCCACCTTTCCACAACTTCCTTACTGACTCCTCCACAACTTCCTTACTGGCTACTCCACCTCTCCACAACTTCCTTACTGACGCCTCCACAACTTCCTTACTGACTCCTCCACCTCTGCAAAACTTCCTTACTGACTCCTCCATCTCTCAACAACTTCCTTACTGACTCCTCCACAACTTCCTTACTGACTCCTCCACCTTTCCACAACTTCCTTACGTGACTCCTCCACAACTTCCTTACTGAGTCCCCCACCTCTCCACAACTTCCTTACTGACTCCTCCATCTCTCCACAACTTCCTTACTGACTCCTCCACAACTTCATTACTGACTCCTCTACCTCTCCACAACTTCCTTACTGACTCCTCCACAACTTCCTTACTGACTCCTCCACCTCTCCACAACTTCATTACTGACTCCTCCATCTCTCCCCAACTTCCTTACTGACTCCTCCACCTCTCCACAACTTCCTTACTGACGCCTCCACAACTTCCTTACTGACTCCTCCACCTCTGCACAACTTCCTTACTGACTCCTCCACAAATTCCTTACTGACTACTCCACCTCTCCACAACTTCCTTACTGACGCCTCCACAACTTCCTTACTGACTTCTCCACAACTTCCTTACTGATGCCTCCACAACTTCCTTACTGACTCCTCCACCTCTGCACAACTTCCTTACTGACTCCTCCACAAATTCCTTACTGACTACTCCACCTCTCCACAACTTCCTTACTGACGCCTCCACAACTTCCTTACTGACTCCTCCACCTCTGCACAACTTCCTTACTGACTCCTCCACCTCTCCACAACTTCCTTACTGACTCCTCCACAACTTCCATACTGACTCCTCCACCTCTCCACAACTTCCTTACTGACTCCTCCACAACTTCCTTACTGACTCCTCCACAACTTCCTTACTGACTACTCCACCTCGCCACAACTTCCTTACTGACGCATCCACAACTTCCAAACTGACTCCTCCACCTCTGCACGACTTCCTTACTGACTCCTCCATCTCTCTACAACTTCCTTACTGACTCCTCCACAACTTCCTTACTGAGTCCTCCACCTTTCCGCAACTTCCTTACTGACTCCTGCACCTCTGCACAACTTCCTTACTGACTCCTCCACCTCTCCACAACTTCCTTACTGACTCCTCCATCTCTCCACAACTTCCTTACTGACTCCTCCACAACTTCCTTAGTGACTCCTCCACCTCTCCACAACTTCCTTACTTACTCCTCCACAACTTCCTTACTGACTCATCCACCTCTCCACAACTTCCTTACTGACTCCTCCACAACTTCCTTACTGACTACTCCACCTCTCCACAACTTCCTTACTGACGCCTCCACAACTTCCTTACTGACTCCGCCACCTCTGCACAACTTCCTTACTGACTCCTCTACAACTTCCTTACCGACTCCTCCACCTCTCCACAACTTTCTTACTGATGCCTCCACAACTTCCTTACTGACTCCTCCACCTCTCCACAACTTCCTTACTGACTCCTCCATCTCTCCCCAACTTCCTTACTGACTCCTCCACAACTTCCTTAGTGATTCCTCCACCTCTCCACAACTTCCTTACTGACTCCTCCACAACTTCCTTACTGACTCCTCCACCTCTCCACAACTTCCTTACTGACTCCTCCACAACTTCCTTACTGGCTACTCCACCTCTCCGCAACTTCCTTACTGACGCCTCCATAACTTCCTTACTGACTCCTCCACCTCTGCACAACTTCCTGACTGACTCCTCCATCTCTCCACAACTTCCTTACTGACTCCTCCACTACTTCCTTACTGACTCCTCCACCTTTCCACAACTTCCTTACTGACTCCTCCACAACTTCCTTACTGGCTACTCCACCTCTCCACAACTTCCTTACTGACGCCTCCACAACTTCCTTACTGACTCCTCCACCTCTGCAAAACTTCCTTACTGACTCCTCCATCTCTCAACAACTTCCTTACTGACTCCTCCACAACTTCCTTACTGACTCCTCCACCTTTCCACAACTTCCTTACGTGACTCCTCCACAACTTCCTTACTGAGTCCCCCACCTCTCCACAACTTCCTTACTGACTCCTCCATCTCTCCACAACTTCCTTACTGACTCCTCCACAACTTCATTACTGACTCCTCTACCTCTCCACAACTTCCTTACTGACTCCTCCACAACTTCCTTACTGACTCCTCCACCTCTCCACAACTTCATTACTGACTCCTCCATCTCTCCCCAACTTCCTTACTGACTCCTCCACCTCTCCACAACTTCCTTACTGACGCCTCCACAACTTCCTTACTGACCCTCCACCTCTGAACAACTTCCTTACTGACTCCTCCACAACTTCCTTACTGACTCCTCCACAAATTCCTTACTGACTACTCCACCTCTCCACAACTTCCTTACTGACGCCTCCACAACTTCCTTACTGACTCCTCCACCTCTCCACAACTTCCTTACTGACGCCTCCACAACTTCCTTACTGACTCCTCCACCTCTGCACAACTTCCTTACTGACTCCTCCACAAATTCCTTACTGACTACTCCACCTCTCCACAACTTCCTTACTGACGCCTCCACAACTTCCTTACTGACTCCTCCACCTCTGCACAACTTCCTTACTGACTCCTCCACCTCTCCACAACTTCCTTACTGACTCCTCCACAACTTCCATACTGACTCCTCCACCTCTCCACAACTTCCTTACTGACTCCTCCACAACTTCCTTACTGACTCCGCCACCTCTCCACAACTTCCTTACAGACTCCTCCACAACTTCCTTAGTGACTCCTCCACCTCTTACAACTTCCTTACTGACTCCTCCACAACTTCCTTACTGACTCCTCCACCTCTCCACAACTTCCTTACTGACTCCTCCATCTCTCAACAACTTCCTTACTGACTCCTACATAACTTCCTTACTGACTCCTCCACCTCTCCACAACTTCCTTACTGACTCCTCCACAACTTCCTTACTGACTCCTGAACCTCTCCACAACTTCCTTACTGACTCCTCCACAACTTCCTTACTGACTACTCCACCTCTCCACAACTTCCTTACTGACGCATCCACAACTTCCAAACTGACTCCTCCACCTCTGCACGACTTCCTTACTGACTCCTCCATCTCTCTACAACTTCCTTACTGACTCCTCCACAACTTCCTTACTGAGTCCTCCACCTTTCCACAACTTCCTTACTGACTCCTGCACCTCTGCACAACTTCCTTACTGACTCCTCCACCTCTCCACAACTTCCTTACTGACTCCTCCATCTCTCCACAACTTCCTTACTGACTCCTCCACAACTTCCTTAGTGACTCCTCCACCTCTCCACAACTTCCTTACTTACTCCTCCACAACTTCCTTACTGACTCATCCACCTCTCCACAACTTCCTTACTGACTCCTCCACAACTTCCTTACTGACTACTCCACCTCTCCACAACTTCCTTACTGACGCCTCCACAACTTCCTTACTGACTCCGCCACCTCTGCACAACTTCCTTACTGACTCCTCTACAACTTCCTTACCGACTCCTCCACCTCTCCACAACTTTCTTACTGATGCCTCCACAACTTCCTTACTGACTCCTCCACCTCTCCACAACTTCCTTACTGACTCCTCCATCTCTCCCCAACTTCCTTACTAACTCCTCCACAACTTCCTTAGTGATTCCTCCACCTCTCCACAACTTCCTTACTGACTCCTCCACAACTTCCTTACTGACTCCTCCACCTCTCCACAACTTCCTTACTGACTCCTCCACAACTTCCTTACTGGCTACTCCACCTCTCCGCAACTTCCTTACTGACGCCTCCATAACTTCCTTACTGACTCCTCCACCTCTGCACAACTTCCTGACTGACTCCTCCATCTCTCCACAACTTCCTTACTGACTCCTCCACTACTTCCTTACTGACTCCTCCACCTTTCCACAACTTCCTTACTGACTCCTCCACAACTTCCTTACTGGCTACTCCACCTCTCCACAACTTCCTTACTGACGCCTCCACAACTTCCTTACTGACTCCTCCACCTCTGCAAAACTTCCTTACTGACTCCTCCATCTCTCAACAACTTCCTTACTGACTCCTCCACAACTTCCTTACTGACTCCTCCACCTTTCCACAACTTCCTTACGTGACTCCTCCACAACTTCCTTACTGAGTCCCCCACCTCTCCACAACTTCCTTACTGACTCCTCCATCTCTCCACAACTTCCTTACTGACTCCTCCACAACTTCATTACTGACTCCTCTACCTCTCCATAACTTCCTTACTGACTCCTCCACAACTTCCTTACTGACTCCTCCACCTCTCCACAACTTCATTACTGACTCCTCCATCTCTCCCCAACTTCCTTACTGACTCCTCCACCTCTCCACAACTTCCTTACTGACGCCTCCACAACTTCCTTACTGACTCCTCCACCTCTGCACAACTTCCTTACTGACTCCTCCACAAATTCCTTACTGACTACTCCACCTCTCCACAACTTCCTTACTGACGCCTCCACAACTTCCTTACTGACTTCTCCACAACTTCCTTACTGACGCCTCCACAACTTCCTTACTGACTCCTCCACCTCTGCACAACTTCCTTACTGACTCCTCCACAAATTCCTTACTGACTACTCCTCCTCTCCACAACTTCCTTACTGACGCCTCCACAACTTCCTTACTGACTCCTCCACCTCTGCACAACTTCCTTACTGACTCCTCCACCTCTCCACAACTTCCTTACTGACTCCTCCACAACTTCCATACTGACTCCTCCACCTCTCCACAACTTCCTTACTGACTCCTCCACAACTTCCTTACTGACTCCTCCACAACTTCCTTACTGACTACTCCACCTCTCCACAACTTCCTTACTGACGCATCCACAACTTCCAAACTGACTCCTCCACCTCTGCACGACTTCCTTACTGACTCCTCCATCTCTCTACAACTTCCTTACTGACTCCTCCACAACTTCCTTACTGAGTCCTCCACCTTTCCACAACTTCCTTACTGACTCCTGCACCTCTGCACAACTTCCTTACTGACTCCTCCACCTCTCCACAACTTCCTTACTGACTCCTCCATCTCTCCACAACTTCCTTACTGACTCCTCCACAACTTCCTTAGTGACTCCTCCACCTCTCCACAACTTCCTTACTTACTCCTCCACAACTTCCTTACTGACTCATCCACCTCTCCACAACTTCCTTACTGACTCCTCCACAACTTCCTTACTGACTACTCCACCTCTCCACAACTTCCTTACTGACGCCTCCACAACTTCCTTACTGACTCCGCCACCTCTGCACAACTTCCTTACTGACTCCTCTACAACTTCCTTACCGACTCCTCCACCTCTCCACAACTTTCTTACTGATGCCTCCACAACTTCCTTACTGACTCCTCCACCTCTCCACAACTTCCTTACTGACTCCTCCATCTCTCCCCAACTTCCTTACTGACTCCTCCACAACTTCCTTAGTGATTCCTCCACCTCTCCACAACTTCCTTACTGACTCCTCCACAACTTCCTTACTGACTCCTCCACCTCTCCACAACTTCCTTACTGACTCCTCCACTACTTCCTTACTGGCTACTCCACCTCTCCGCAACTTCCTTACTGATGCCTCCATAACTTCCTTACTGACTCCTCCACCTCTGCACAACTTCCTGACTGACTCCTCCATCTCTCCACAACTTCCTTACTGACTCCTCCACTACTTCCTTACTGACTCCTCCACCTTTCCACAACTTCCTTACTGACTCCTCCACAACTTCCTTACTGGCTACTCCACCTCTCCACAACTTCCTTACTGACGCCTCCACAACTTCCTTACTGACTCCTCCACCTCTGCAAAACTTCCTTACTGACTCCTCCATCTCTCAACAACTTCCTTACTGACTCCTCCACAACTTCCTTACTGACTCCTCCACCTTTCCACAACTTCCTTACGTGACTCCTCCACAACTTCCTTACTGAGTCCCCCACCTCTCCACAACTTCCTTACTGACTCCTCCATCTCTCCACAACTTCCTTACTGACTCCTCCACAACTTCATTACTGACTCCTCTACCTCTCCACAACTTCCTTACTGACTCCTCCACAACTTCCTTACTGACTCCTCCACCTCTCCACAACTTCATTACTGACTCCTCCATCTCTCCCCAACTTCCTTACTGACTCCTCCACCTCTCCACAACTTCCTTACTGACGCCTCCACAACTTCCTTACTGACTCCTCCACCTCTGCACAACTTCCTTACTGACTCCTCCACCACTTCCTTACTGACTCCTCCACAAATTCCTTACTGACTACTCCACCTCTCCACAACTTCCTTACTGACGCCTCCACAACTTCCTTACTGACTCCTCCACCTCTCCACAACTTCCTTACTGACGCCTCCACAACTTCCTTACTGACTCCTCCACCTCTGCACAACTTCCTTACTGACTCCTCCACAAATTCCTTACTGACTACTCCACCTCTCCACAACTTCCTTACTGACGCCTCCACAACTTCCTTACTGACTCCTCCACCTCTGCACAACTTCCTTACTGACTCCTCCACAACTTCCATACTGACTCCTCCACCTCTCCACAACTTCCTTACTGACTCCTCCACCTCTCCACAACTTCCTTACAGACTCCTCCACAACTTCCTTAGTGACTCCTCCACCTCTTACAACTTCCTTACTGACTCCTCCACAACTTCCTTACTGACTCCTCCACCTCTCCACAACTTCCTTACTGACTCCTCCATCTCTCAACAACTTCCTTACTGACTCCTACATAACTTCCTTACTGACTCCTCCACCTCTCCACAACTTCCTTACTGACTCCTCCACAACTTCCTTACTGACTCCTGAACCTCTCCACAACTTCCTTACTGACTCCTCCACAACTTCCTTACTGACTACTCCACCTCTCCACAACTTCCTTACTGACGCATCCACAACTTCCAAACTGACTCCTCCACCTCTGCACGACTTCCTTACTGACTCCTCCATCTCTCTACAACTTCCTTACTGACTCCTCCACAACTTCCTTACTGAGTCCTCCACCTTTCCACAACTTCCTTACTGACTCCTGCACCTCTGCACAACTTCCTTACTGACTCCTCCACCTCTCCACAACTTCCTTACTGACTCCTCCATCTCTCCACAACTTCCTTACTGACTCCTCCACAACTTCCTTAGTGACTCCTCCACCTCTCCACAACTTCCTTACTTACTCCTCCACAACTTCCTTACTGACTCATCCACCTCTCCACAACTTCCTTACTGACTCCTCCACAACTTCCTTACTGACTACTCCACCTCTCCACAACTTCCTTACTGACGCCTCCACAACTTCCTTACTGACCCTGCCACCTCTGCACAACTTCCTTACTGACTCCTCTACAACTTCCTTACCGACTCCTCCACCTCTCCACAACTTTCTTACTGATGCCTCCTCAACTTCCTTACTGACTCCTCCACCTCTCCACAACTTCCTTACTGACTCCTCCATCTCTCCCCAACTTCCTTACTGACTCCTCCACAACTTCCTTAGTGATTCCTCCACCTCTCCACAACTTCCTTACTGACTCCTCCACAACTTCCTTACTGACTCCTCCACCTCTCCACAACTTCCTTTCTGACTCCTCCACAACTTCCTTACTGGCTACTCCACCTCTCCGCAACTTCCTTACTGACGCCTCCATAACTTCCTTACTGACTCCTCCACCTCTGCACAACTTCCTGACTGACTCCTCCATCTCTCCACAACTTCCTTACTGACTCCTCCACTACTTCCTTACTGACTCCTCCACCTTTCCACAACTTCCTTACTGACTCCTCCACAACTTCCTTACTGGCTACTCCACCTCTCCACAACTTCCTTACTGACGCCTCCACAACTTCCTTACTGACTCCTCCACCTCTGCAAAACTTCCTTACTGACTCCTCCATCTCTCAACAACTTCCTTACTGACTCCTCCACAACTTCCTTACTGACTCCTCCACCTTTCCACAACTTCCTTACGTGACTTCTCCACAACTTCCTTACTGAGTCCCCCACCTCTCCACAACTTCCTTACTGACTCCTCCATCTCTCCACAACTTCCTTACTGACTCCTCCACAACTTCATTACTGACTCCTCTACCTCTCCACAACTTCCTTACTGACTCCTCCACAACTTCCTTACTGACTCCTCCACCTCTCCACAACTTCATTACTGACTCCTCCACAACTTCCTTACTGACTACTCCACCTCTCCACAACTTCCTTACTGACACCTCCACAACTTCCTTACTGACTCCTCCACCTCTGCACAACTTCCTTACTGACTCCTCCACCTCTCCACAACTTCCTTACTGACTCCTCCACAACTTCCATACTGACTCCTCCACCTCTCCACAACTTCCTTACTGACGCCTCCACAACTTCCTTACTGACTCCTCCACCTCTCCACAACTTCCTTACTGATGCCTCCACAACTTCCTTACTGACTCCTCCACCTCCCCACAACTTCCTTACTGACTCCACCACAATTTCCTTAGTGACTCCTCCACCTCTCCACAACTTCCTTACTGATTGTAAGGGCTTGTATTTTAAAGTGCTGCTTGGATTTGTAAGTGTATGTGAGTTGGTAACAGCAAAAGCAGGAGCTGTAAGCCGAGTGAAAAGGAGGTGCAGTGAGCTGGAACAACTGCAACTGCTAAGTGGAGTATCGGTGCCGCAGGAGAGAGTACTACGGCTGCATAAAAGTGAAGGACCAAGAACCGCACAAAGATAGATAAGTATAAGCCAGTTTAATTATTGTATAAGTGAGATTGTTTGTCTTCTACGTTTTCTTTTTGCTGCTTTTTCTTTGAGAGTAACAGGGAGTTAGACCTTACAAACAATATGGGAGAGGCTGTGATTGGGGACCTCACTCAGTGCATGTCGTGCAAGATGTATGCACACCTGGAGCTACCGGCCCAGTGTGATTACATCTGCACAAGGTGTGTGCGAACGGTTGCCCTGGAAGCCCAGGTAACTGATCTAGAGCAAACCGTTACGCGACTGAGGGAGATTCACAATCTCGAGCGAAGTTTAGACAGAACGGTGGAGGAGTTGCGGGAGGGGTCACTGGTAGAAGAGGATAATCAGGGAGCCAGCTGGGTCACAGTTAGAAGGAAGAAAAAGAGGGGGAGGCTCGACATCTCCGAACTATCAAACCCGAACAAATTTGCCCGACTGGACGTGAAATCGTAGGATGATAGTGAAGAAATAACGGTGCCGGAGGAGACTGCTCCCTCTAGCATTCAGAGGAGCGGTCCCTCTGGCGCGGTTGGGATAAAAGATAGTGAGGTACCTAGTCAGATGGTGGTGGTAGGGGATTCTATCATCAGGAAGGCCGATAGGGCAATCTGCTACCGGGACCGTGATCACCGTACAGTCTGTTGCAGGGACGTGCAGTCAGGGGAGGCAGTGCCTCCCCTGCCATTAATGATTAAAATAATACAAAAAAGAAATTTATGACACAGATTTTGTGTCATAAGTATATTTTTATTATTTTAATCATTTTTAGCTTTGCAAAAATCCATGTTAAGTGTTTCGGAGGCCCTGAGACAATGTAAAAGGGCCGGAAGCGGGGGGCGGGGCCAAGCAGCGGGGAGTATAATCCCATTAACAAAAAGCCCTGAAAGCGGCACTAGTATAAGTGCCTCTTTGACAGGGGCGTGCTTTCAGCCCATATGAAAGCACGCCCCTGTCACTGTGGAGGAGGTGATTGGGCAGTGGTGGATTCGGGGCGGTGTTTTTTGTTTAATATGTTAACATTAATGACAGTATATGTGGCTGTGACCGTCCCTGCTCCCCCCGTCCCCACTCCCCAGTACCTGCCGTTCCTTCGCTCCTGTTCACTTCTGAGGGTAGACTGAACAGCCACTGTCTCTCTCCCGTATCTCCCTCACTTCTCTCTCCTCATTTGTCTCTCCCTCTCCCACATCTCTCTCTCTGTCTCTCTTTCTCTCCATTTCCCTGTCTGTGTCCCTGTCTCTCTCCGTCTCTCTGTCTCTCTCTCTCTGTCTCCCTGTCTCTCTCCCCCTCTCTCTCTCTCCCTCCCTTTCCCTGTCTGTGTCCCTGTCTCTCTACCTCTCCTTTGCTTCTCTCTCTCCCTATCTCTCTCTCCGTCTGTCTCTGTCTGTCTCTCGCTCATCTCGCTCTCCCTGTTTCTCTCCATGTCTCTCTCTTTCCCTTGTCTCTCTCTGTCTCCCTGTCTCTCCCTTTCCCTGTTTGTGTCCCTGTCTCTCTCGCTCTCCCTGTCTATGCATCTCTCTCCGTCTCTCTCCCTCCGCCTGTCTCTCACTCGTCTCTCTCTTCCACATCTCTCTCCGTGTCCCTGTCTCCCTCTTCCTCGCTACTCTCTCCCTGTCTGTCTCTCTCTCCGTCTGTCACTCCCTGTCTTCCTCTCCCTTGTCTCTCTCCCTCCTTCTCCCTTGTCTCTGTCTCTTTTCGCCTGTCTCTCTATCCTTCTGTCTCTCCCTTGTCTATCTCCTTTGTCTCTCTCATCTATTTCTCTCTCTCTCTCTTCCTCGTCTCTCTTCCCCTCTCCGTTTCTATCTCCCTTTCCCAGTCTCTCTCCCTGTCTCTACGTCTCTCTCCCTCTTCCTTCTCTCCCCTCTCTCTCTTTCACTCTTCATCCCTCCCCCTCTCTCTCTCTCTCTCCCTGACACCCTCTTTCACTATCTCACTCTTCTCTCTTTCTCCCTGATACAGTCTTTCTCTCACTCATTCTCCCCCCCCTCTCTCTCTCTCTCTCTCTCTCTCTCTCTCTCTCTCTCTCTCTCTCCCCTTTTACCCCTCTTTCTCTCTCTCCCTGAAACCCTCTTTGTCTCTCTCTCTCTCTCTCACTCCGTCACTCTCTCTCCTGCTTCCCCTGATGCCGTATATCTAACCCTCACACACTGTGACTCATGACTCACCCCTCTCCCTGCCCGAGTGGGAAGAGGGTATTGTGACAGGGGGGAAGGCGAAGTAGGCAGAAGTTTTGCCTAGGATGTTGAGAAACTTTGCACCGGACCTGCCTGGCACAGTGGCAGATAGAAGGGAGCAGCGCTGGACAGGGAAATGTATACAGAGAAAGTTCCCTGCATGCGGTGCAACCAGAGAGCCCCCAGTCCCGTTCCTTGCACCCACCAGTCTCGCGCCACTAGTAACTACAATCACTAGCTGCTGCTGTGACTGAGTGCACTCTGGGCAGAGGGGCGGGGTGGGGGAGAGAGGGGCCACAATTACCCGCTCCTCCACTCTTCTCTCACTCTTTCTCCGTTGACGGATTCCTTTTCAAGCTGCTCGTCACTGGCGATCCCCGGAGTTAACACCAAAGGAGGAGCCAGGCTGCAGTTCTAGGCCCAGGTCCATGTAAGTAAATAGCAATATAATTGTCATTCATTGACTGTTCCCATCACCCTTTCCTTCTCTCTTTTTCACGCTCACCCACCGCTACTCTTGTTAACCTTTCCCTGGAATCACCCTCTCCCTGTCACCCACTAATGTTGCCCTCTCCTTAGCGTCACCCTCTCCCTGTCACCCTTTCCCTGGCATCACCCACTGCTGTCACCCTCTCCCTGGCATCACACTCTTCCTGTCATGCTCTTCCTGTCACCCTCTCCCTGATGTCATGCTCTTCCTGTCACCCTCTCCCTTACATCCTCTCCCTGGCGTCACTCCCTGTCACCCACTGTTGCCACCCTCTCCATGGTGTCACCCTCCCCATCACCCTCTCCCTCCCCGGCATCATCCACTGCTGTCACCCTCTCTCTGGCATCACGCTCTTCCTGTCACCCTCTCCTTGGCATCATGCTCTTCCTGTCATACTCTCCCTGTCACCCACAGCTGTCACCCTCTCTCTGGCGTCACCCTCTTCCTGTCACCCACTGCTGGCTATTTTGTTGTCCAGAACTTCCATTAACTTAATAGCGCCATACCCACAGTGATATTACGTTAATGGAAGCCCTGGACAACAATATTGCATTCATGTCCTCCTTCCACTCCCTTCCCAGTACCAAACACTATTTATTTTTTTTCTATAAAAATGTACAATATATTAGCCGCCTGCTCGTCACAAGGTTGATGAGCAGGGAGGCTGCTGAAATTGGCGGTGGAGGCGACATCAGACTGAGATGCGAATTAGGGGCGGAGGGCCGGGGCAGTTGATGGTGGGCGAGTTTGTAAGCCATTGGCGTAGGCGGGGGTAGCTGCCATTGGCTCAGGGGCAGTAGCGGGCATTGTCTCAGTGGCGGTAGGGGTCATCGGCGGGTTTCAGTGGACATTATCGCTGCAATGCCTCACCAGCCACTGACCTCACTGCACGCCACTGGTCTGTTGTCTCCCGGGTGCTCGGGTATGGCACATCGCGGACCGGGTAGATAGATTGTTGGGAGGGGCTGGGAAAGATCCGGCGGTCTTGGTGCACGTTGGCACCAATGACAAAGTTAGCGGAAGGTGGGATGTCCTTAAGAAAGACTATAGGGACTTAGGAAAGAAACTGAAGGCAAGGACATCTAAGGTAATATTCTCGGAATTATTACCGGTGCCACGCGCTAGTCCACGGAGGCAGAGGGAGATTAGGGAGGTAAATGTGTGGCTTAGGGATTGGTGCAGGAAAGAGGGGTTTGTGTTCCTGGAACACTGGGCGGACTTCTCAGTCAGGCGCCATCCAGTGGCGTAACTAGAAATTTTTCTCCCCCAAGCCAAAAAATTCTTCGGCGCCCCCCCCCTTCATGCTCCATAATTGGGAGCAAGAAAGGGATAAATATGCGCGCGCCGAAGGCGCGCGTGGCAAAAAAGGGGCGTGGTTTTGTTGGAGTGGGCATGGTTTCGCATAAAGGGGCGTGGCATTGCAGGAAAAGACTACCTTATACCCCAGTTTTGCAACCTGCACGCCCATACGTTGGCCACCACAGGAAAGAAAAATAATCCTGATTCATGCCCCTTACATTATTTGTCATTTTTCTTCCTTATAGTAATGCCCAGTATACATTATGCCACATACTGCAATGGCCCTTAGACATTATGCCGCACACAATAATGCACGACACAATATGCACACACTGTAATGCCCCCGACACATTATGCCACGCACCGTAATGTCTGTGAAACATTATGCCACACACCGTAATGCCTGTGACACATTATGACAGGAATCGCAATGCCCGTTATACATTATGCTACACACTGCAATGCCCCTGATACATTATAGCACATACAATGTCTGTGACACATTATGACACACACCGCAATGTCCGTGATACATTATGCCACACACTGCAATGCCCAATACATTATAGCACATACAATGCCTGTGACACATTATGCCACACACTGCAATGACCTTGAGACATTATACCACAATGCCCGTGATATAGTATACCATACACCGTAATGCCTGTGACACATACCGCAATGCCCTGCCTGTTATACCCTATGCTACACATCGCAATGCCCGTTATGTATTATGCCACACTGCAATGACCCTGAGACATTATACCACATACCACAATGCCCGTGATATAGTATACCACACACCGTAATGCCTGACACATTATGACACACACCGCAATGTCCGTGATACATTATGCCACACACTGCAATGACCCTGAGACATTATACCACATATCACAATGCCCGCGATATAGTATACCATACACCGTAATGCCTGTGACACATTATGACACACACCGCAATGTCCGTGATACATTATGCCACACACCGTAATGCCCATTACACATTAAGTCCTACAGTAAGGCTTCTAATTACTTTTCAATTACCTGCTCGTTGTCAGGGGTTTCATGCACTGGGTGTCATGCTCGTTGCCAGGGGTTTCATGCTCTTGGTTCCATGCACGGTGCCAGGGGTTTTCATGCTCAGGGTGTCATGCTCGTTGCCAGGGGTTTCATGCACTGGGTGTCATGCTCGTTGCCAGGTGTTTCATGCACTGGGTGTCATGCTCGTTGCCAGGTGTTTCATGCACTGGGTGTCATGCTCGTTGCTAGGAGGTAGTCCTTGTTGCTAGGGCTGTGCTCCCAGTGCCACATATGTCCCCAGTGCCAGATATTCCCCCACGGTGCCAGGTACTTACATGCCCCAGTGCCAAATATAGTCGTCCCCCCCATGTGCCAGGTACACATATACCCCCCCAGTGCCACATATGCCCCCAGTGCCAGATATTCTTCCCCAGTGCCACATATGCCCCCAGTGCCAGATATGCCCCCAGTGCCATATATTCCCCCCCAGTGCCAAATATGCCCCCGGTGCCATATATGCCCCCAGTGCCAGATAATCCCCCCCAGTGCCAGATATTCCCCCCGTGCCATATATGCCCCCAGTGCCAGATATCCCCCCCAGTGCCATATATGCCCCCAGTGCCATATATGCCCCCAGTGCCAGATATTCCCCCCCAGTGCCATATATGCCCCAGTGCCAGATATTCCCCCCAGTGCCAGATATTCCCCCCAGTGCCATATATGCCCCAGTGCCAGATATCCCCCCCCAGTGCCAGATATTCCCCCCAGTGCCATATATGCCCCAGTGTCAGATATCCCCCCCCCAGTGCCATATATGCCCCCAGTGCCAGATATTCCCCCCAGTGCCATATATGCCCCCAGTGCCATATATGCCCCCAGTGCCAGATACCCCCCCCCCCAGTGCCATATATGCCCCCAGTGCCAGATATTCACCCCCAGTGCCAGATATTCCCCCCGTGCCATATATGCCCCCAGTGCCAGATATCCCCCCCAGTGCCATATATGCCCCCAGTGCCAGATATTCCCCCCCAGTGCCATATATGCCCCCAGTGCCAGATATTCCCCCCAGTGCCAGATATTCCCCCCAGTGCCAGATATTCCCCCTAGTGCCATATATGCCCCAGTGCCAGATATCCCCCCCCAGTGCCAGATATTCCCCCCAGTGCCATATATGCCCCAGTGCCAGATATCCCCCCCCAGTGCCATATATGCCCCCAGTGCCAGATATTCCCCCCCAGTGCCATATATGCCCCAGTGCCAGATATCCCCCCCCAGTGCCAGATATGCCCCCAGTGCCAGATATTCCCCCCCAGTGCCATATATGCCCCAGTGCCAGATATCCCCCCCCCAGTGCCAGATATGCCCCCAGTGCCAGATATTCCTCCCTCCCCCCCCGTGCCATATATGCCCCCAGTGCTAGATATTTACCCCCCCCCCCCCCCCGTCGCTTTTTGGAGGGACACGGAGGGCACAGCTCGTCTCTCCTGTGTCCCTCCTGCTGCATCATCTCCGGCGGCCGCGGGTCTAATAGGGGGAAGTGCCGGTTCGTGAGCCAATTAGAGCTCACGGACGGCACTTTCCCCTATTAGACCCGTGGCCGCCGGAGATGATACAGCAGGAGGGACACAGGGAGGCGCGCTGTGTGCCCTCCGTGTCCCTCCAAAAGGCGGCGGAGGGAAGGAGACTGCAGACTGACATGTGGACGCTCGTCCGCATGTCAGTCTGCTGTAAATCAGTGGCGCCCCCGCAGCCCCTCGCCCCCAAGCCACCGCGAGGACTGCGGGGGCAGTAGTTACGCCACTGGCGCCATCTCTTTTGTTGTGACGGATTGCACCTGACTGAGGAGGGGGCAGCGGTGCTGGGGGGAAAGGATGGTTAGAAGGTTGGAGGAGATTTTTAACTAGGAGCCTGGGGGGAGGGTTTAGCTAGAAACTACGGGTCATGCAGTGAGAATAGTGGGGATGGCGGTAGTAAACGAAATGGGGGAGAAGTTGGGGGGAGGGTAAGAGCAGGCGGTAAGGTTACTAACATTGGTACTAAAAGAGATTTTACCAAAGCACTAACCAATGACGATTACAGGTCATCCTTGCTACATAAGGTGAAAGATGTCCCTAACGCAAGGGAAAATACTTATCTTAGTTGTATGTATGTAAACGCCAGAAGCATTACTGGTAAAAAGGGTGAACTAGAAATACTTGCAGGAAGCAAACCGTATGATATTATAGGCATTACTGAAACTTGGTGGGACGAATCTCATGATTGGACAGTCAATCTAGAGGGCTATACACTGTTTAGGAGAGACAGACTAAATAAAAAGGGTGGAGGGGTGTGTCTTTACGTAAAGCCATTTTTAAAATCTGATATACGGGAAGATATTCAGGAGGGGACTGTAGACACTGTCGAGACATTATGGGTAGAAATTGCATGCAGGGAAAAAGGAATAAAAAAGTTAGTATTGGGTGTATGTTATAGGCCGCCTGGTATCAATGTATCTGATGAGGAATTGTTACTAAAGCCTCTCCACAACTTCCTTACTGACTCCTCCACAACTTCCTTACTGACTCCTCCACTTCTCCACAACTTCCTTACTGACTCCTCCACAACTCCACAACTTCCTTACTGACTCCTCTACCTCTCCACAACTTCCTTACTGACTCCTCCACAACTTCCTTACACACTCCTCCACCTCTCCACAACTTCCTTACTGACTCCTCTACCTCTCCACAACTTCCTTACTGACTCCTCCACCTCTCCACAACTTCCTTACTGACTTTTCCACAACTTCCTTACTGACTCCTCCACCTCTTCACAACTTCCTTACTGACTTCTCCACAACTTCCTTACTGACTCCTCCCCCTTTCCACAACTTCCTTACTGACTCCTCCACCTCTCCACAGCTTCCTTACTGACTCCTCCCCAACTCCACAACTTCCTTACTGACTCCTCCACAACTTCCTTACTGGCTCCATAACCTCTCCACATCTTCCTTACTGACTCATACACAATTCCCTTACAGACTCCTCCACCTCTCAACAACTTACTTACTGACTCCTACACAACTTCCTTACTGACTGCTCCACTTCTCCACATACTTCCTTACTGACTATCCCACAGCTCCACAACTTCCACCACTTCCTTAATGACTCCTCCACCTCTTCACACATTCCTTACTGACTTCAACACAACTTCCTTACTGACTCCTCCATCTCTCCACAACTGCCTTACTGACTCCCACACAACTTCCTTACTGACTCCTCCACCTCTCCACAGCTTCCTTACTGACTCCTACACAACTTCCTTACTTACTCCTCAACTTCTCCACAACTACCTTATTGACTCTCCCACAGCTCCACAACTTCCTTACTGACTCTTCTACTCTTGTGTTTTACAACTTTAAAAATAACATGCAACAAGCCCAAGGAGAGACTTGCTGGAAATGAGGCGTTTTACCTTTGACAGACCTTAATAATAATGAGTAAATGACTGTGGAAACAACACAGTGTGCCGATTCAGTGACATTCACTTTTTTTTATTATTATTTAGGCGATCTCAAACCCTTTTGAACCTTAGTTCTTTGTTGGGATCTGATGGGTTATCCTGTCAGAAAACCTCACTAGTTTTTGACCACGTTTCATAGGGATGGGACGAAAAGACAAGTTACTGTATGTTTTTTTCCCACTATAACCCGGTATGTGAGCAGCCGATCCTCATGGCTACATCAATCTGACGCAGTGAAACCAGTAATTTTCCATATTTGCCTTCTCTGTTTGTATTTAGCTGGCAACATTCTAAAATTATTTCCAGGAATACCTTGCAGGCGCAGCTGTTCTAGTACCGCAAAGTGCAAGATCCATGTTACTATGTCCGTGGCCTAAACCAGATGTTCCCAAACTCTGTCCTCAAGGCATCCTTGCAGTCCAGGTTTTAAATATATCCATGCCTAAGACTAAGTGACTTATACCCCTTTTCCACTGTAGTCCCGAGTCCGACTTGGGATTTGGAACCGAGTCAAACCCGAGACTTACCCCTTTTCCACCACAGCACCAATCCAGGTAATTCCCGGATCAGCGCTATTCACTCTGCACACATCATCTCCTTGCTTAGGAATGCTCTCGGATTTGCTGAGGTGCGCTCCCTGGGTCAGATAACGACAGTTATAGTATAATCCAATGGCAAAGTAATATGTTCATCCACACTTTGTCAACGGGAAAAGAAGGACGTGAAAGAGTTCGGGTATCTTCTCTCGTTGCCAGGTGTTTCATGCACTGGGTGTCATGCTCGTTGCCAGGTGTTTCATGCACTGGGTGTCATGCTCGTTGCTAGGAGGTAGTCCTTGTTGCTAGGGCTGTGCTCCCAGTGCCACATATGTCCCCAGTGCCAGATATTCCCCCACGGTGCCAGGTACTTACATGCCCCAGTGCCAAATATAGTCGTCCCCCCCATGTGCCAGGTACACATATACCCCCCCAGTGCCACATATGCCCCCAGTGCCAGATATTCTTCCCCAGTGCCACATATGCCCCCAGTGCCAGATATGCCCCCAGTGCCATATATTCCCCCCCAGTGCCAAATATGCCCCCGGTGCCATATATGCCCCCAGTGCCAGATAATCCCCCCCAGTGCCAGATATTCCCCCCGTGCCATATATGCCCCCAGTGCCAGATATCCCCCCCAGTGCCATATATGCCCCCAGTGCCAGATATTCCCCCCCAGTGCCATATATGCCCCAGTGCCAGATATTCCCCCCAGTGCCAGATATTCCCCCCAGTGCCATATATGCCCCAGTGCCAGATATCCCCCCCCAGTGCCAGATATTCCCCCCAGTGCCATATATGCCCCAGTGCCAGATATCCCCCCCCCCAGTGCCATATATGCCCCCAGTGCCAGATATTCCCCCCAGTGCCATATATGCCCCCCGTGCCATATATGCCCCCAGTGCCAGATACCCCCCCCCAGTGCCATATATGCCCCCAGTGCCAGATATTCACCCCCAGTGCCAGATATTCCCCCCGTGCAAGATATCCCCCCCAGTGCCATATATGCCCCCAGTGCCAGATATTCCCCCCTAGTGCCATATATGCCCCCAGTGCCAGATATTCCCCCCAGTGCCAGATATTCCCCCCAGTGCCAGATATTCCCCCTAGTGCCATATATGCCCCAGTGCCAGATATCCCCCCCAGTGCCAGATATTCCCCCCAGTGCCATATATGCCCCAGTGCCAGATATCCCCCCCAGTGCCATATATGCCCCCAGTGCCAGATATTCCCCCCCAGTGCCATATATGCCCCAGTGCCAGATATCCCCCCCCAGTGCCAGATATGCCCCCAGTGCCAGATATTCCCCCCCAGTGCCATATATGCCCCAGTGCCAGATATCCCCCCCCCCAGTGCCAGATATGCCCCCAGTGCCAGATATTCCCCCCCCCCCCCCCCCGTGCCATGTATGCCCCCAGTGCTAGATATTTACCCCCCCCCCGTCGCTTTTTGGAGGGACACGGAGGGCACAGCTCGTCTCTCCTGTGTCCCTCCTGCTGCATCATCTCCGGCGGCCGCGGGTCTAATAGGGGGAAGTGCCGGTTCGTGAGCCAATTAGAGCTCACGGACGGCACTTTCCCCTATTAGACCCGTGGCCGCCGGAGATGATGCAGCAGGAGGGACACAGGGAGGCGCGCTGTGTGCCCTCCGTGTCCCTCCAAAAGGCGGCGGAGGGAAGGAGACTGCAGACTGACATGTGGACGCTCGTCCGAATGTCAGTCTGCTGTAAATCAGTGGCGCCCCCGCAGCCCCTCGCCCCCAAGCCACCGCGAGGACTGCGGGGGCAGTAGTTACGCCACTGGCGCCATCTCTTTTGTTGTGACGGATTGCACCTGACTGAGGAGGGGGCAGCGGTGCTGGGGGGAAAGGATGGTTAGAAGGTTGGAGGAGATTTTTAACTAGGAGCCTGGGGGGAGGGTTTAGCTAGAAACTACGGGTCATGCAGTGAGAATAGTGGGGATGGCGGTAGTAAATGAAATGGGGGAGAAGTTGGGGGGAGGGTAAGAGCAGGCGGTAAGGTTACTAACATGGGTACTAAAAGAGATTTTACCAAAGCACTAACCAATGACGATTACAGGTCATCCTTGCTACATAAGGTGAAAGATGTCCCTAACGCAAGGGAAAATACTTATCTTAGATGTATGTATGTAAACGCCAGAAGCATTACTGGTAAAAAGGGTGAACTAGAAATACTTGCAGGAAGCAAACCGTATGATATTATAGGCATTACTGAAACTTGGTGGGACGAATCTCATGATTGGACAGTCAATCTAGAGGGCTATACACTGTTTAGGAGAGACAGACTAAATAAAAAGGGTGGAGGGGTGTGTCTTTACGTAAAGCCATTTTTAAAATCTGATATACGGGAAGATATTCAGGAGGGGACTGTAGACACTGTCGAGACATTATGGGTAGAAATTGCATGCAGGGAAAAAGGAATAAAAAAGTTAGTATTGGGTGTATGTTATAGGCCGCCTGGTATCAATGTATCTGATGAGGAATTGTTACTAAAGCCTCTCCACAACTTCCTTACTGACTCCTCCACAACTTCCTTACTGACTCCTCCACTTCTCCACAACTTCCTTACTGACTCCTCCACAACTCCACAACTTCCTTACTGACTCCTCTACCGCTCCACAACTTCCTTACTGACTCCTCCACAACTTCCTTACACACTCCTCCACCTCTCCACAACTTCCTTACTGACTCCTCTACCTCTCCACAACTTCCTTACTGACTCCTCCACCTCTCCACAACTTCCTTACTGACTTTTCCACAACTTCCTTACTGACTCCTCCACCTCTTCACAACTTCCTTACTGACTTCTCCACAACTTCCTTACTGACTCCTCCCCCTTTCCACAACTTCCTTACTGACTCCTCCACCTCTCCACAGCTTCCTTACTGACTCCTCCCCAACTCCACAACTTCCTTACTGACTCCTCCACAACTTCCTTACTGGCTCCATAACCTCTCCACATCTTCCTTACTGACTCATACACAATTCCCTTACAGACTCCTCCACCTCTCAACAACTTACTTACTGACTCCTACACAACTTCCTTACTGACTGCTCCACTTCTCCACATACTTCCTTACTGACTATCCCACAGCTCCACAACTTCCACCACTTCCTTAATGACTCCTCCACCTCTCCACACATTCCTTACTGACTTCAACACAACTTCCTTACTGACTCCTCCACCTCTCCACAACTGCCTTACTGACTCCCACACAACTTCCTTACTGACTCCTCCACCTCTCCACAGCTTCCTTACTGACTCCTACACAACTTCCTTACTTACTCCTCAACTTCTCCACAACTACCTTATTGACTCTCCCACAGCTCCACAACTTCCTTACTGACTCTTCTACTCTTGTGTTTTACAACTTTAAAAATAACATGCAACAAGCCCAAGGAGAGACTTGCTGGAAATGAGGCGTTTTACCTTTGACAGACCTTAATAATAATGAGTAAATGACTGTGGAAACAACACAGTGTGCCGATTCAGTGACATTCACTTTTTTTATTATTATTTAGGCGATCTCAAACCCTTTTGAACCTTAGTTCTTTGTTGGGATCTGATGGGTTATCCTGTCAGAAAACCTCACTAGTTTTTGACCACGTTTCATAGGGATGGGACGAAAAGACAAGTTACTGTATGTTTTTCCCCACTATAACCCGGTATGTGAGCAGCCGATCCTCATGGCTACATCAATCTGACGCAGTGAAACCAGTAATTTTCCATATTTGCCTTCTCTGTTTGTATTTAGCTGTCAACATTCTAAAATGATTTCCAGGAATACCTTGCAGGCGCAGCTGTTCTAGTACCGCAAAGTGCAAGATCCATGTTACTATGTCCGTGGCCTAAACCAGATGTTCCCAAACTCTGTCCTCAAGGCATCCTTGCAGTCCAGGTTTTAAATATATCCATGCCTAAGACTAAGTGACTTATACCCCTTTTCCACTGTAGTCCCGAGTCCGACTTGGGATTTGGAACCGAGTCAAACCCGAGACTTACCCCTTTTCCACCACAGCACCAATCCAGGTAATTCCCGGATCAGCGCTATTCACTCTGCACACATCATCTCCTTGCTTAGGAATGCTCTCGGATTTGCTGAGGTGCGCTCCCTGGGTCAGATAACGACAGTTATAGTATAATCCAATGGCAAAGTAATATGTTCATCCACACTTTGTCAACGGGAAAAGAAGGTCGTGAAAGAGTTCGGGTATCTTCTCTCTAAAAACTTCACCAATTCACCATCATAGGTATCCCCAAAAAATAAAGAGGTTTGCATATAGTGAAGTACAGTTTTATTCTTATTAGTGTGCAAATGAGCATAAAGTATTCAGTACAAGTGAAAATTAATTTATGGGGTGTAACTTCCCATATTATACGTAACGTAACCACAATAGGTATGAATAGCAGCAACAGATGAGATGGTTCAGTGCAAATCGGAATTAATTCATGGGGTATAGCTTCCCATAATCTAAGTGGCGTAACCACAATGGATATAAATAGCAGCAAGCAATGAAACAAATAAAAACAATAAATATAGTGTACTATATTAAAATCCACCACTGATTAAGCGGACCTGCGTACCAGATTTTGTGGGGTGTCAACTAGCCCACCCAAGATCGCATGGGAGGTTTCTACCCGGGATTTACAGCAACAGTCAAAGCATGCAGATTCTCGGCTGGTTTTGTTCCCCTCTGGTCATGGAAGGTCCCTCCAATCAATCACCAACGCGTTTCAGCTCTATATGTAAGCCTTTCTCAAGGTGTGTGCTGTATCTGTAGTCAGTGGCGGTTCTTGCCACGGGCAAGCGGTACTTTTGCCCGGGGCGCCGCCTTCCGGAGGGCGCCGGCGCCATCCGGAGGGCGCCGCACCAGGGCAAGATCCGCCACTGTGCCCCCCGCAGTGCCCTGCTGTGCCCCCCCGCTTTGAAGGGAACCAGACGCGTAGCGTCTAGTTTCCCTTCATTGAGAAGACCTTAGTTGTGCGGTGCGCGATGACGTCATCGCGCACCGCACAGCAAAGGTCCTCTCCATGAAGGGAAACTAGACGCTACGGTCTAGTTTCCCTTCATGTAGAGGACCTTTGCTGTGCGATGCACGATGACGTCATCGCGCGCCGCACAGCATAGTGGCACAGACACTAGGGGTCATAATTGACCTCTAGTGTCTTTGCTGTTCTATGGGAGAGACGTAATAACGTCTCTCCCATAGATCGAAGAGAAGAGAAGAGCGGCGCCGCCGGCGGAGGGGTCTGCAGCGGTCTGGATCAGGAACGGGGATGGTAAGTATACTTTTTTTTATTTATTTTTTTCTTTCAGTGTCGTGACCACGCCCCCATTTGAAGCCACGCCCCTATATTTTGCCCGGGGCGCCACAAAGCTAAGAACCGGCCCTGTCTGTAGTGTTAGGTATTTTTATACCATTTAATGTGCTTTGATTGGACGGCGTTCCATTACCCATTATAACCCTTCTATTATTGTTTAAATGCCTTCTATGCACCTCACTATACTGCTATAGGCTGCTTCTATCGATTTGTGATGGTCTGCGGCTGATTTATAATTTTAAAGAGTTAAAACTAACTGTCAGAGTCGCGTGCGTTCCGCAACGTGGAACGCACCTCACTTCCGGTTCCTGTGTGTCGCGATCACGTGTCCGTGTCGCGTGTCCGGATGTTGAGCATCTATTTCAATGTGTGCTCCCTAAACCCACTCATCTTCCGACGTGTGAAGCGCAACCACTAGTATGCACTTCATCGCCTATCTTCAGACCGGAAGTATATGGTGTGCGTCTCCTAAAAGTCCGTGACTTCCGGTATGTGGAGCGCACAGTGCGTTTCACTGCCCCGATTTCCGGATGCCATATCGGTTTCTATAATACTGGATTAAAAACACTGAATTACAAGATATGTACAATAAAAGATAAATGATAAAACGCAATTATACATATAACTTGCAGCTTTAAAAGACATATTATGGCCATAATCTCAGAGGAACCACTTTAGCTCGAAGTCGAGATTTAACCCTTAAGGGCTTAGAGTTCCCATCTCATATATCAGTTTCATCTCAGTTTGTGCCAGTAATTCATCACCATTATTTTTTCTCCAGTGTTTCTGAACTATTTTGATTCCTATCACTCTGGCAAAGCCCTCACATTTGCTTTTATGTGTTTCTTAAAAATGATTTGAAACAGTGCGAGGTAAGTCCCTTTTCTATATTGCGAACGTGTTCGGACCATCTAGTTTTTAATGGTCGGGCTGTGCGACCGATGTATTGTAGACCACACCTGCACTCTATTAAATAAATACAGTTTTTCGTGTTGCAGGTAATAAAATCTTTAATCTCGTATTTTTCCCCCGTAGCTGTAGATATATAATTTTCGGTCTTAGATGCTTGCATGGTATGCGTTTGGCACATTTTACACATACCGCATCTATGAAAGCCCATCGTTTTAACTCTATTAGATTTCTTCGGGGAAATGGCACTTTTAGTGAGTCTTTGTTTGAGATTTGGTGCTTTCCGGTATATGAATCTTGGTTCTGACGGAATAACTGTCTTCAAGATCGGGTCACGGGAAAGGAGATGCCAATGCCTCTTCACAATTTTTTCCATACCCTTATATTGACTGGTGAATGATGTGATGAAGGGTAATGTTATATTTTCTGAGGGGTTGGTCATCTTCACTTTTGGTCTAAGGGTATTTTCTCTCTCCATATCTGTCACCTTTTCAATACACATATTCATCGACTCATTCGAGTAGCCCTTGGCCAAGGATTTCTCTTTTAATAAATTGGCCTGTTCTTTAAAAACTTCTACCTCGGTGCAGTTCCTTCTCATTCTTTGGAATTGTCCTTTCGGAATATTTCTGATCCAAACCGGGTGATGATTACTCTCCTTTGGTATGTACGAATTACTATCGGTTTGTTTAAAAAATGATTTCGTGTGAATTTGTTCCTAAAAAGGTTTGCATATGAGGGCGCAAACCGAGTCCCCATAGCGGTACCTCTAACTTGTTGGTAAAATTTCCCGCTGTACCAAAAAAAGTTATTATTCAAGATAAATTCAATACCCTCTAATAACCCCTTTCTTATCTTTCCTGTCTCCTGCCGACGGCTCCTTTCTCCTCCCACCTGTCTCCCGCCGCCTGTCTCCTGCCGACGGCTCCTTTCTCCACCCACCTGTCTCCTGCCGCAGCCTCTGCAGGGGACTCGGGAGCGCTGCCGCAGCCACCAGCTCCTGGGTCTCTGCTTCCTCTGCCATTGCCAGCCTGGATGCCATATCGCGGATCACAGATTAGAGTGAGTATCTCTCTCTCGCTCTGCCTGCTGTAATGTGTGAAAGGGAACTCTGTGGCCACACCCCTTCCCCATGAAGCCACGCCCTGATTTGTATATGGGGGCGGCACCGATGCTGTGTCTTGCACACAGCGGTAAAATGTCTCGTCACGGCACTGTGCTCACCCCACTGATGTCCATCCCACTCTCACATGTTTTTCATGATGTTATTGAATATTCAGTTTTCCACAGCAACAATACAGTGTTATAGTACCCTGTGCCCCGGAACAAGTATGGGACAATGTGAATCTACAATGCGGAACACACTGAGCTGCCCCTGTGATTGGTCAGTGCTGAGTTATAAGGACATTTCCAAGGACAAGGTGTAATTCTAGGACCGTCCCCACGGGATCAACACTTAGGTCAACACTCATTAGGTTGACCACTATTGGACGACATGCGTTAGGTCAACATGGTCAATAGGTCGACAATGCAAAGGTCGACGCATGATAATGTCGACATGTGGTTTTCACCTTTTTTTTCTACATTTTTTAAACTTTTTTCATACTTTACGATCCACGTGGACTACGATTGGGAATAGTAACCTGCCCAAAGCATAGTGAGCGCAGCAAGGGGACAATGTGCACTAATTGGGGTTCCCGGTCACTGTACATAGAAAACGACACCCAAAAAACCCTCATGTTGACCTTTTTCCATGTCCACCTAATGACCGTGTTGACTTATTTCAGATGTCGACCTAGTCACTGTCTACCAATAGTGGTCGACCTAATGACTGTTGACCTAGTTACTGTCAACCCAACGATCCACACCCGTCCCCAGATATTAGTGACAATTGCCAAGTTATCAAGCTAGACAGCCATAGCCCTTGTTCCAGCCATCATATAATTGTATTTGCTCTCAGTACAGCACTGTGCACATAGTCAGATTAACGGGGGATGCAGGGCATACTGTATCCTGGGGCCCGGGGCCCCCTGTGTTAGGGGACCCCCTGGCCAGAGCACACTGACATCACTAGCTTTCCCTCTTAAGCAGCAGCAGAACCAGCAGCCAGAATGTGAGCAGGACAGTATGCAGTGCAGGCAGAGACACAGGAATATCATGTTTCATGAGAAACCGACGGAGCTTTCTGATCAGAGGAGAGATAGGAGGGGGGAGAGAGCTGTAAGTGACACAGGGATCCCAGCTTCTCCTCCTCCCTGCTGGGGTGTCTGAGTCCTGTGTAAACTGTTATGCAACTAAACCATTTGGGTCTAGAGTTAGAGACACACAGAGTCCTCCTGAGTCCTGTCCCAGTGTGTAAGTAGTACAGAGGCTGCTGCTATTCTTGCATGTGACAAGATAATAAGACTTTACTTACCGATAATTCTATTTCTCGTAGTCCGTAGTGGATGCTGGGGACTCCGTAAGGACCATGGGGAATAGCGGCTCCGCAGGAGACTGGGCACAAAAGTAAAGCTTTAGAACTACCTGGTGTGCACTGGCTCCTCCCCCCATGACCCTCCTCCAAGCCTCAGTTAGGATACTGTGCCCGGACGAGCGTACACAATAAGGAAGGATTTTTAATCCCGGGTAAGACTCATACCAGCCACACCAATCACACCATATAACTTGTGATCTAAACCCAGTTAACAGCATGATAACAGAGGAGCCTCTAGAAAAGATGGCTCACTACAGCAATAACCCGATTTTTTTGGTAACAATAACTATGTACCAGTATTGCAGACAATCCGCACTTGGGATGGGCGCCCAGCATCCACTACGGACTACGAGAAATAGAATTATCGGTAAGTAAATTCTTATTTTCTCTAACGTCCTAAGTGGATGCTGGGGACTCCGTAAGGACCATGGGGATTATACCAAAGCTCCCAAACGGGCGGGAGAGTGCGGATGACTCTGCAGCACCAAATGAGAGAACTCCAGGTCCTCCTCAGCCAGGGTATCAAATTTGTAGAATTTTACAAACGTATTTGCTCCTGACCAAGTAGCTGCTCGGCAAAGTTGTAAAGCCGAGACCCCTCGGGCAGCCGCCCAAGATGAGCCCACCTTCCTTGTGGAATGGGCTTTTACAGATTTTGGCTGTGGCAGGCCTGCCACAGAATGTGCAAGCTGAATTGTACTACAAATCCAACGAGCAATAGTCTGCTTAGAAGCAGGAGCACCCAGCTTGTTGGGTGCATACAGAATAAACAACGAGTCAGATTTTCTGACTCCAGCCGTCCTGGAAACCTATATTTCCAGGGCTCTGACAACGTCTAGCAACTTGGAGTCCTCCAAGTCCCTAGTAGCCGCAGGCACCACAATAGGTTGATTTAGGTGAAACGCTGAAAACCACCTTAGGGAGAAACTGAGGACAAGTCCTCAATTCCGCCCTGTCCGAATGGAAAATCAGATGAGGGCTTTTACAGGATAAAGCCGCCAATTCTGACACGCACCTGGCCCAGGCCAGGGCCAACAGCATGACCACTTTCCATGTGAGATATTTTAACTCCACATATTTAAGTGGTTCAAACCAATGTGACTTTTGGAACCCAAAAACTACATTTAGATCCCAAGGTGCCACTGGAGGCACAAAAGGAGGCTGTATATACAGTACCCCTTTCACAAACGTCTGAACTTCAGGGACTGAAGCTAGTTCTTTTTGGAAGAAAATTGACAGGGCCGAAATTTGAACCTTAATGGACCCCCATTTCAGGCCCATAGACACTCCTGTTTGCAGAAAATGTAGGAATCGACCTAGTTGAAAATTCCTCCGTCGGGGCCTTACTGGCCTCGCACCACGCAACATATTTTCGCCAAATGCGGTGATAATGTTTTGCGGTTATATCTTTCCTGGCTTTGATCAGGATAGGGATGACTTCATCCAGAATGCCTTTTTCCTTCAGGATCCGGCGTTCAACCGCCCTGCCGTTAAACGCAGCCGCGGTAAGTCTTGGAACAGACAGGGTCCTTGCTGGAGCAGGTCCCTTCTTAGAGGTAGAGGCCACGGATCCTCCGTGAGCATCTCTTGAAGTTCCGGTTACCAAGTCCTTCTTGGCCAATCCGGAGCCACGAATATAGTGCTTACTCCTCTCCATCTTATAATTCTCAGTACCTTGGTTATGAGAGGCAGAGGAGGGAACACATACACTGACTGGTACACCCACTGTGTTACCAGAGCGTCTACAGCTATTGCCTGAGGGTCCCTTGACCTGGCGCAATACTTGTCGAGTTTTATAAACATGTGGAAGACTTCTGGGTGAAGTCCCCACTCTCCCGGGTGGAGGTCGTGTCTGCTGAGGAAGTCTGCTTCCCAGTTGTCCACTCCCGGAATGAATACTGCTGACAGTGCTATCACATGATTTTCCGCCCAGCGAAGAATCCTTGCAGCTTCTGCCATTGCCCTTCTGCTTCTTGTGTCACCCTGTCTGTTTACGTGGGTGACTGCCGTGATGTTGTCCGAATGGATCAACTCCGGGTGACCTTGAAGCAGAGGTCTTGCTGAGCTTAGAGCATTGTAAATGGCCCTTAGCTTCAGGATATTTATGTGAAGTGATGTCTCCAGGCTTGACCATAAGCTCTGGAAATTCCTTCACTGTGTGACTGCTCCCCAGCCTCGCAGGCTGGCATCCGTGGTCACCAGGACCCAGTCCTGAATGTGCGGCCCTCTAGAAGATGAGCACTCTGCAACCACCACAGGAGAGACACCCTTGTGCTTGGTGACAGGGTTATCCACTGATGCATCTGAAGATGCGACCCAGACCATTTGTCCAGCAGGTCCCACTGGAAAGTTCTTGCGTGGAATCTGCCGCATGGGATTGCTTCATAGGAAGCCACCATTTTTCCCAGAACCATCTCATTGATGTACTGAGACTTGGCTCGGTTATAGGAGGTTCCAGACTAGCTCGGATAACTCCCTGACTTTCTCCTCCGGGAGAAACACCTTTTTCTGAACTGTGTCCAGGATCATCCCTAAGAACAGAAGACGAGTCGTCGGAATCAGCTGCGATTTTGGAATATTGAGAATCCAATCGTGCTGCCGCAACACTACCTGAGATAGTGCTACACCGACCTCCAACTGTTCCCTGGATCTTACCCTTATCTGGGAATCGTCCAAGTAAGGGATAACTAAAATTTCCTTCCTTCGAAGGAGTATCATCATTTCGGCCATTACCTTGGTAAAGACCCGGGGTGCCGTGGACCATCCATACGGCAGCGTCTGAAACTGATAGTGACAGTTCTGTACCATAAACCTGAGGTACCCTTGGTGAGAAGGGTAAATTTGGACATGAAGGTAAGCATCCTTGATGTCCCGAGACATCATGTAGTCCTCTTCTTCCAGGTTCGCAATCACTGCTCTGAGTGACTCAATCTTGAATTTGAACCTCTGTCTGTAAGTGTTCAAAGATTTTAGATTTAGAATCGGTCTCACCGAGCCGTCCGGCTTCGGTACCACAACAGTGTGGAATAATACCCCGTTCCCTGTTGCAGGAGGGGTACCTTGATTATCACCTGCTGGGAATACAGCTTGTGAATGGCTTCCAAAACTGTCTCCCTGTCAGAAGGAGACATCGGTAAAGCCGACTTTAGGAAACGGCGAGGGGGAGACGTCTCGAATTCCAATTTGTACCCCTGAGATATCACCTGAAGGATCCAGGGGTCTACTTGCGAGTGAGCCCACTGCGCGCTGAAATTCATTGAGACGGGCCCCCACCGTGCCTGATTCTGCTTGTAAAGCCCCAGCGTCATACTGAGGGCTTGGCAGAGGCGGGAGAGGGTTTCTGTTCCAGGGAACTGGCTGATTTCTGCAGCCTTTTTCCTCTCCCTCTGTCACGGGGCAGAAATGAGGAACCTTTTGCCCGCTTGCCCACGAAAAGACTGCGCCTGATAATACGGCGTCTTCTCATGTTGAGAGGCGACCTGGGGTACAAACGTGGATTTCCCAGCTGTTGCCGTGGCCACCAGGTCTGAAAGACCGACCCCAAATAACTCCTCCCCTTAATAAGGCAATACTTCCAAATGCCGTTTGGAATCCGCATTACCTGACCACTGTCGTGTCCATAACCCTCTACTGGTAGAAATGGACAACGCACTTAGACTTGATGCCAGTCGGCAAATATTCCGCTGTGCATCACGCATATATAGAAATGCATCTTTTAAATGCTCTATAGGCAATAATATACTGTCCCTATCTAGGGTATCAATATTTTCAGTCAGGGAATCCGACCACGCCAACCCAGCACTGCACATCCAGGCTGAGGCGATTGCTGGTCGCAGTATAACACCAGTATGTGTGTAAATACATTTTAGGATACCCTCCTGCCTTCTATCAGCAGGATCCTTAAGGGCGGCCATCTCAGGAGAGGGTAGAGCCCTTGTTCTTACAAGCGTGTGAGCGCTTTATCCACCCTAGGGGGTGTTTCCCAACGCACCCTAACCTCTGGCGGGAAAGGATATAATGCCAATAACATTTTAGAAATTATCAGTTGTTATCGGGGGAAACCCACGCATCATCACACACCTCATTTAATTTCTCAGATTCAGGAAAACTACAGGTAGTTTTTCCTCACCGAACATAATACCCCTTTTTGGTGGTACTCTTATTATCAGAAATGTGTAAAACATTTTTCATTGCCTCAATCATGTAACGTGTGGCCCTACTGGAAGTCACATTTGTCTCTTCACCGTCGACACTGGAGTCAGTATCCGTGTCGGCGTCTATATCTGCATTCTGAGGTAACGGGCGCTTTAGAGCCCCTGACGGCCTATGAGACGTCTGGACAGGCACAAGCTGAGTAGCCGGCTGTCTCATGTCAACCACTGTCTTTTATACAGAGCTGACACTGTCACGTAATTCCTTCCAACAGTTCATCCACTCAGGTGTCGACCCCCTAGGGCAGGGGTGGGGAACCTCCGGCCCGCGGGCCGTATACGGCCCGCGAAGCCGTTTGGTCCGGCCCACCAGTTGGTGTCAGTGAGACACGCTGCCGCTCAGTCCAGCGGCAGCGTGTCTCAGCTGTCAGAACAGGGAGACGGAGGAGAGCGCGGCTCTCGTGCGGCTGAGGCGGCGTGTATTACTTCAAACCAGCCGCCGGTCCGTGAGCCAATCAGAGCTCGCGGACCGGCAGCCAATCAGGAGCCGCGGCTGCCGGTCCGCGAGCTCTGATTGGCTCTCGAACCGGTGGCTGGTTTGAAGTAGTACACGCCGCCGCAGCCTGACATAGCCGCGCTCTCCTCCGTGTCCCAAGGTAAGCAGCACGGAGGGGAGGGGGGAGGGCATCTGCATACCTGGCACTGTGGGGGGCATTTGTATACCTGGCACTGTGGGGGGCATTTGTATACCTGGCACTGTGGGGGCATCTGTATACCTGGCACTGTGGGGGCATCTGCATACCTGGCACTGTGGGGGCATCTGTATACCTGGCACTGTGAGGGGCATTTGTATACCTGGCACTGTGGGGGCATCTGTATACCTGGCACTGTGGGGGCATCTGCATACCTGGCACTGTGGGGGCATCTGTATACCTGGCACTGTGGGGGGCATTTGTATACCTGGCACTGTGGGGGCATCTGTATACCTGGCACTGTGGGGGGCATTTGTATACCTGGCACTGTGGAGGCATCTGTATACCTGGCACTGTGTGGGGCATTTGTACACCTGGCACTGTGGGGGCATCTGTATACCTGGCACTGTGGGGGCATCTGTATACCTGGCACTCTGGGGGCATCTGTATACCTGGCACTGTGGGGGCATCTGTATACCTGGCACTGTGGGGGCATCTGTATACCTGGCACTGTGGGGGGCATTTGTATACCTGGCACTGTGAGGGCATTTGTATACCTGGCACTGTGAGGGCATTTGTATACCTGGCACTGTGGGGGATTCTGTATACCTGGCACTGTGAGGGCATTTGTATACCTGGCACTGTGGGGGGCATTTGTACACTTGGCACTGTGGGGGCATCTGTACACCTGGCACTGTGAGGGGCATTTGTATACCTGGAACTGTGGGGGGCATTTGTATACCTGGCACTGTGGGGGCAATTGTGGATCTGGCACCGCACTATTGGGGGCATATGTGTATCACGTCCCATTTTAACTGGCCACACCCATTTTTTGGGCGCATGCGCGCCTATGGCGCGCACACACAGCACCTCTAAGGGGCAGACATACTGGGGGGGCAGGGTCATTTTTTAAGTTGAGAATTTTTGTATGGCCCCCGAAGGATTTTATAAATATCCGAATGGCCCTCGGTGGTAAAAAGGTTCCCCACCCCTGCCCTAGGGGGTGACATCACTATTACAGGCAATCTGCTCCGTCTCCACATCATTTTTCTCCTCATACATGTCGACACAAACGTACCGACATACAGCACACACACACAGGGAATGCTCTGATAGAGGACAGGACCCCACTAGCCCTTTGGGGAGACAGAGGGAGAGTTTGCCAGCACACACCAGAGCGCTATATATATATATATACAGGGATAACCTTATATAAGTGTTTTTCCCTTATAGCTGCTGTATCTTTAATACTGCGCGTAATTAGTGCCCCCCCTCTCTTTTTTAACCCTTTCTGTAGTGTAGTGACTGCAGGGGAGAGCCAGGGAGCTTCCCTCCAACGGAGCTGTGAGGAAAATGGCGCCAGTGTGCTGAGGAGATAGGCTCCGCCCCCTTATCGGCGGCCTTATCTCCCGTTTTTCTATGTATTCTGGCAGGGGTTAAATTCATCCATATAGCCCAGGAGCTATATGTGATGCATTTTTTGCCATCCAAGGTGTTTTTATTGCGTCTCAGGGCGCCCCCCCCCCCAGCGCCCTGCACCCTCAGTGACCGGAGTGTGAAGTGTGCTGAGAGCAATGGCGCACAGCTGCAGTGCTGTGCGCTACCTTGTTGAAGACAGGACGTCTTCTGCCGCCGATTTTCCGGACCTCTTCTGTCTTCTGGCTCTGTAAGGGGGCCGGCGGCGCGGCTCTGGGACCCATCCATGGCTGGGCCTGTGATCGTCCCTCTGGAGCTAATGTCCAGTAGCCTAAGAAGCCCAATCCACTCTGCACGCAGGTGAGTTCGCTTCTTCTCCCCTTAGTCCCTCGATGCAGTGAGCCTGTTGCCAGCAGGTCTCACTGAAAATAAAAAACCTAAAACTAAACTTTTCACTAAGCAGCTCAGGAGAGCCACCTAGTGTGCACCCTTCTCGTTCGGGCACAAAAATCTAACTGAGGCTTGGAGGAGGGTCATGGGGGGAGGAGCCAGTGCACACCAGGTAGTTCTAAAGCTTTACTTTTGTGCCCAGTCTCCTGCGGAGCCGCTATTCCCCATGGTCCTTACGGAGTCCCCAGCATCCACTTAGGACGTTAGAGAAAAATTATTTTATTTTTCTATGTGTGTTTTAAGGTTAAGTTGTCTTTGTTCCACTACAAGAAACATTTATATAATAGTTGTATTTCAGTTAGGTGGAGCTATTAACAGTACCCAGCCATTATTAAACTATTAGTTAAAACTACTATATACCATTGGCTTAAATGTAATATACACAATCTATACATCCCACTATGACCCATTCCAGGACAAAATGCTCTCTACCTGGACTTCCTTCTTAATTTATGATTGCAATCACCTGTGTTGAATCACGTTTCTTATCAATTAAATAGTTCAACACAGGTGACACCAATCATATATTAAGAGGGAAGTCCAGCTAGAGAGTATTTTGTCCCTGGGACATGTTGGGAGGTATGCACAATCTAATATACACCCCCACCTTCCATCGGGGCCCCCCTGTCTTAAGTGCCCCGGGCACCCCCAAGGCTTAATCCGGCCCTGACTGTGCACCCTCCACTGTGAGACATCATCATAGAGGTGTCCAGGGAGCACAGTCTGAGATTGCCAATGTCATGTAGCACATTACACCCTGGCAGAAAGTCATGCAGCACATTACACCCTGGCAGATAGTCATGCAGTACATCGCACCCAAGGAGGTAGTCATGCAGCATATTACACCCTGGCAAATAGTCATGCAGTACATCGCACCCAAGCAGATAGTCATACAGTACATCGCACCCAGGCAGAATGTCATGCAGCACATTACACCCTGGCAGATAGTCATGCAGCACATCACACCCTGGCAGATAGTCATGCAGCACATCACACCCAGGCAGTTAGTCATGCAGCACATTACACCCAGGCAGAATGTCATGCAGCACATCACACCCTGGCAGATAGTCATACACTACATCCCAAGCAGGCAGAATGTCATGCAACACAGTACACCCTGGCAGAGATAGTCATGCAGTACATCACACCCTGGCAGATAGTCATGCAGTACATCACATCCAGGCAGAATGTCATGCAGCACATTAAACCCACCCAGGAAGATAGTTATGCAGCACATCACACCCAGTCAGCACATTACACCCAGGCAGAATGTCATGCAGCACATCACACCCAGTCAACACATTACACCCAGGTGGAATGTCATGCAGCACATCACACCCAGTCAGCACATTACACCCACCCAGTCAGTTAGTCATGCAGCACATTACTCCCAGGCATAATGTCATGCAGCACATTACACCCTGGCAGTTAGTCATGCAGCACATCACACCCAGGCAGAATGTCATGCAGTGCATTACAACCAGGCAGAATGTCATGCAGCACATTACACCCGGGCAGAATGTCATGCAGCACATCACACCCTGGCAGATAGTCATGCAGCACATTACACCCAGGCAGAATGTCATGCAGTACATTACAACCAGGCAGAATGTCATGCAGCACATTACACCCTGGCAGAATGTCATGCAGCACATCACACCCAGGCAGTTAGTCATGCAGCACATCACACCCTGGCAGATAGTCATGCAGCATATCACACCCGGGCAGAATGCAGGGACGTGCAGTCAGGGGAGGCAGTGCCTCCCCTGTGATTAATTATTAAAATAACAAAAAGAAGATACTTATGACACATGTTCTGTGTCATAAGTATGTTCTTTATGTTATTCTAATAATTTTAGGGCTTTAAATAGGTTTGGGAGGCACTGATGGCAGTGCCTCCCGTAGATAATGGAAACGGGGATCGAGCGGGGGGTGGGACCAACAAGTGGGCTGTAAAAGCCCATTGAAAAGCATAGGCAAAGCGGCACCTATAGAAGTGCCTCGCTGACATCACTGTCAGCAAGGCAGAAATGATTGGACAGCGGATCCAGTGCTGGATCCGCTGGTCCAATCATCCATACGAGGCGGCGGGACAGTGAGCTGCTCCCCTCCCTTCATCCACCTGTAGTCCGTCACCTGCTGCTGATGATCATGTCAGGGACCCTGTGTAGAAGACAGCGGCGGCAGCGCTCCTGGAGCCGGCGTCTGTAGAGGAGCAGCGGCGGCTGGCGCTCTCCTCCTCCAGCCTCAGCAGCAGGTGTCTGTCTGTATGTGCAGCAGAGCCGCGTCCGGAGTGCAGGGACAGCGAGAGGCGCCTGTGGTGAGTACAGCACATCCATCCATCTCTCCCTCTCTCTCTCTCTCTCTCTCTCTCTCCCTCTCTCTCTCTCCTCGGCCTGTGCATTGATGTATATAAGCATAAGTTTCAGTTTTTGCAGGTACTGGCCCTATTGGATTCTACTGGACAAGTGGACGTGACCGGCGTGGGATGTAGGTAAGTATGTGTGAGTGTGTAAGTGTGTTTTTAATAAACTTTTACTTTCACGGTGTGTGTGTTGTGTTTTTATTTGGGTATTTTTTGTTGTTGTAGAACTACAGGTATCAGCGGGCACCTCATTTCCTCGCACGCTGGTACTTGAGGTTCCCCAAGTACCAGCAAGCGGGGGAGGCTTGCTGGGCCTTGTAGTTCCACCACAAAAAACAATACTCTTTTGTTTTACACACATGGCTATCAGCCTGGCACCCACCGCCCAGGGGTGCTGGGGACAGCCTCGGGCTTCACCCCTGGCCCTTGGGTGCCGGGAGGGGGGGGACCCTTGATTTAAGGGGTCCCCACTCCTCCAGGGAACCCCGGCCAGGGGTGACTAGTTGGGGGGGTAATGCCACGGCCGCAGGGACCTACATAAAAGTGTCCCCCGGCTGTGGCATTATGTCCCTGGCTAGTGGAGCCCGGTGCTGGTTTTAAAAATACGGGGGACCCCTACATCTTTTGTCCCCCGTATTTTTGGAACCAGGACCGGTCTAAGAGCCCGGTGCTGGTTGTCTAAATAAGGGGAACCCCTGTCAATTTTTTTCCTGGTATTTAAACAACCAGGACCGGCTCAAAGAGCCCGAGGCTGGTTATACTTAGGAGGGGGGACCTCACCCATTTTTTTTTTTTTTACATTTTTTAACCCATTTAGACCCCTTTCCATTAAGTTAATGGAAGCCCTGGACAACAGAATTGCATTTATGTTCTCCTCCCACTCCCTTCCCAAACACAAAAAAAAATTTCTATAAAAATGTACAATATATCTCAAGTATGATGAGCAGGCAGCGGGCATTGGCGGCATTGGACTGAGATGCAAATTAGTGGCGGAGGGCTGGGTCAGTTGATGGTGGGCAAGTTTGTAAGCCATTGGCGGTGGCAGCAAGCAGCGGCTCAGGGCAAGTAGCGGGCATTGGCTCGGCGGCGGTAGGGGCCATCGGCAGGATCCAGCATACATTATGGCTATAGTGCCTCACCAGTCACTGACCTCACCGCACGCCACTGGCAGAATGTCATGCAGCACATCACACCCGGGCAGATAGTCATGCAGCACATCACACCCTGGCAGCTAGTCATGCAGCACATCACACCCTGGCAGATAGTCATGCAGCACATCACACCCTGGCAGATAGTCATGCAGCACATCACACCCAGGCAGAATGTCATGCAGCACATCGCACCGAGGCAGTTAGTCATGCAGCACATCACACCCTGGCAGATAGTCATGCAGCACATCACACCCTGGCAGATAGTCATGCAGCACATCACACCCTGGCAGATAGTCATGCAGCACATCACACCCAGGCAGAATGTCATGCAGCACATCGCACCGAGGCAGTTAGTCATGCAGCACATCACACCCTGGCAGATAGTCATGCAGCACATCACACCCTGGCAGATAGTCATGCAGCACATCACACCCAGGCAGAATGTCATGCAGCACATCGCACCGAGGCAGTTAGTCATGCAGCACATCACACCCTGGCAGATAGTCATGCAGCACATCACACCCTGGCAGATAGTCATGCAGCACATCACACCCAGGCAGAATGTCATGCAGCACATTACTCCCATGCATAAAGTTATATAGTATTTATTCCGCAGGCAGTTAACGGACACCAGGCTGTATGGAAGATGCATTGATACATTGTAACAGCGGCTGAAGCTGCATTATATGGGCGTCCACCAATCAGTGGAGACTGAGCGGTCTCCGCCAATCAGAGCGTCGGACACAAACCCGGCGAGCGCCGCTGTCTCCCAGTTCCCCGGAAGCTATGGCCAAGGTGTGGTGTCATCAGTGACTGCTGTGTACAGTGCCGTGTGTACTGTGTGTGACTGCTGTGTACAGTGCCGTGTGTACTGTGTGTGACTGCTGTGTACAGTGCCGTGTGTACTGTGTGTGACTGCTGTGTACAGTGCCGTGTATACTGTGTGTGACTGCTGTGTACAGTGCCGTGTGTACTGTGTGTGACTGCTGTGTACAGTGCCGTGTGTACTGTGTGTGACTGCTGTGTACAGTGCCGTGTGTACTGTGTGTGACTGCTGTGTACAGTGCCGTGTGTACTGTGTGTGACTGCTGTGTACAGTGCCGTGTGTACTGTGTGTGACTGCTGTGTACAGTGCCGTGTGTACTGTGTGTGACTGCTGTGTACAGTGCCGTGTGTACTGTGTGTGACTGCTGTGTACAGTGCCGTGTGTACTGTGTGTGACTGCTGTGTACAGTGCTGTGTGTGACTGCTGTGTACAGTGCCGTGTGTACTGTGTGTGACTGCTGTGTACAGTGCCGTGTGTACTGTGTGTGACTGCTGTGTACAGTGCTGTGTGTGACTGCTGTGTACAGTGCCGTGTGTACTGTGTGTGACTGCTGTGTACAGTGCCGTGTGTACTGTGTGTGACTGCTGTGTACAGTGCCGTGTATACTGTGCGTGACTGCTGTGTACAGTGTTGTGTGTACTGTGTGTGACTGCTGTGTACAGTGCCGTGTGTACTGTGTGTGACTGCTGTGTACAGTGCCGTGTATACTGTGCGTGACTGCTGTGTACAGTGTTGTGTGTACTGTGTGTGACTGAGCTGTGTACAGTGCCGTGTATACTGTGTGTGACTGAGCTGTGTACAGTGCCGTGTATACTGTGTGTGACTGAGCTGTGTACAGTGCTGTGTGTGACAGCTGTGTACAGTGCTGTGTATACTGCGTGTATGTGTGGTGTCAGTGAGTGAGCTGTGTGTATGGTGACACTACTGTCCTGCTGCTGTGTATACTGTGTGTGTGGGGTGAGTGACACTGCTGCTGTGTATACTGTGTGTGTGGGGTGAGTGACACTGCTGTGTATACTGTGTGTGTGGGGTGAGTGACACTGCTGTGTATACTGTGTGTGTGGGGTGAGTGACACTGCTGCTGTAGTGTGTGTCACATCATGTCGCTGCAGCCGGGTGGCAGCGTGCTGGCTGGGAGGGTATAGGGCTCTCCCCTGTGTATTCCCAGTGATGGGCACATGCAGGCAGAGACATACGAGGGAGTGATGTGATTTGGGCACATGGGGGTCACACACTGACATCGCTGCTGCGGAGTCCCTGAGTTCGGGGTGTAGACGGCTGCTCTCATGGCTGCTCTGAAGGTTTCTCCCCGGGATTAGCTGGACACTATGATCTCCCAAAGAGACAGAGGGGATCTGGCCCGCTTCTACACGGTGACTGACCCCAGGAAACACCAGAAAGGCTTCACCATCTACAGAGTCACTGCCAGGGTAAGTGCAGAGCCTCCTACCTCACATCATTATTCTCTTACTATCATTTATGTTCTGATATGTATGTAAAGCTGCGTACCACCTAGGGAAACATCCCCTGCTTAGTATTGTGTGAGAGCGCCATTATGTGATTGCTGCTCCTGCTCACCCCTCACTCCATCACCATATGAAGTGATTTATTGATTGGCCTGTAGTACAGAAGTGACAGTGTCCCCCGGGATAGATGCTGCATGCTAATATCTCTTCCTAGGAGGTAGCGCTCGATGGGTGACCTGTGTTGCACATTGTACAGTTTCATGTCAGCATGAGTGCAGCCACGTATAGACTTGCAGCTTGCACGCATCGGGATCCAGTTTTTCAACCCAATATCACTTTGGGAACCAGTTTAGCCACATGCACGGATTGCTAAATAGCTCAGGCAGCAGGGCCAGATATCCAGAACACAGCGTTCCCTAGTTCAGAACGGTTCTCAGACAGGTTCTACTTTATTCCCGGTCAAAATGACTGCTACTCATCTTGCAGCCCCTTCAGCTGCTGTGGAACTATACATCCCAGCATGCCCTGCCACAGCTTTGCTATGAGGGCATGCTGTAACTGTCAGGGCATGCTGGCATGTGTAGTTCCACATCAGCTTCAGGGCCATGTTATGAATAACCCTGGTATAGAGCACCGCGCTGCTATGGGAATACATACGTGATACCAGCGGTTATAAGACCAACACCCGATGCAGAGAATCCCAACAAGGGTCTACCCTTCCCACGTCCTGACTCTAACCCTCCCTTACCACGTCCTGACCCTAACCCTTCCCCGCAGCCTAATGCTGGGTACACACTGGGTGACTTTGTAAACAATATCGCAAATTTTTACCCTGCTTACAATATCGCCCAGTGCGTATGCTGCCAGCAAAAGCCGTCGCGCACTTTACACCCCTCGCTGTTGCCTGTACGTGCAGCTCAATCTAACCATATCGTCACATGCGGCATGTTCCAGCCGGCCGCGGCAGGACGTCACTGTGCGATATCGCTTGTGATATCGCATAGTGTGTATATGGGCGACCCAGGAGGGGAAAAACTGTGATATCATTCATAGAGTGTATCGCATAGTGTGTACCCACCATAACCCTAACCCCCCCCCCCCCCCCCCCCCCCCCGCAGCCTAAACCTTGGGGGCAAGATGCAGTAACATGAGTGGGCATTTTAGCTTAACGATAAATGAGGGATCGGGACATTGTGTTGGCCGTGTGTTCCTGAAATGCCAACATTCGCAGTGTCGGCGTTATTGCATGATAATAATAGAGGGAGTAGGCAGATTCACCCAATGAAATGCGTCCTGGCACGCAGACTCTAATACAGTGTGTGGCTGCTGCCAGGGGAGTGCAGTGAAAGCTCGTGCTGTCTGTCTGTGGCAGTGCTGATTGGCCACCTCATATAACCCCTGAGATATGAGCGGGAGGGTAAGTTCTCACCCGCATGGCCCATCCCTCTGAGATGTGAGGCTCTCACCCGCACAGCCGAACCCCCTGAGATGTGAGCGCGAGGGTCAGCTCTCACCCACATGGTCCATCCCCCCTCTGTTATGTAACCTATGAACTTGCCTGTACTGTATATTCTACATGGCTCATCTTTCGACTGGACCATTTTTTTCCAAGTTCCGACCACAGGAGAACTAGGTCCATCAGGTCCTCATCAGTAGAACTGAATAGGAGGGGAAGGGGCTGACCTATTTGCTACATAAAGGGATGGGGGTCATCCAGAACTGTGTTTCCCTATTTAAAGACATTGTAGATCTTTTGTCCCCCTAATCCCTAGCTCAGTGTTTTTCAACCGCTGTGCCGCGGCACACTGGTGTGCCGCCAGCGGTTGTCAAGTGTGCCGCCGCCAGAGATCCCTGCTGCCAGTCCCATTCTGCTGCCGTCTTCACTATACAATGACCGCGTAAGAGCTGCCTGAGCTGCCCGATAGTGATACTGACTTACAGCATCACTATCGGGCAGCGCAGGCAGTACTTCTGCGGTCACTGTATAGTGAAGACGGCAGCTCTCCTGCGGGCCCGCCCGTGACCCCTACGACATGGCGTGACTCAGAGGTCACGTACACATCACCATCCAGCCCGGGTAGCGTGTAGTTTCGTGGCCCATGCTGCTCTGCTCCTCACTGCTCCTGCCGCTTAGGGGGAAAAGAAAAAAAGGTTTGGGCCAGTGCTTTATGATTATGAGTGTGTGCAGTGCCATTACTATGTGTGTGGTGGCGTTACTATGGGGTCACTGTCTCTGGTGGCATTACTGTGGGTGTCATTGTGTTTGATGGCATTACTAGGGGGGTCAGTGTGTCTGGCGGCATTACTGTGGGGATCGGTGTGTGTGGTGGCATTTACTATGAGGGTTGGTGTGTGTGGTGGCATTACTATGGGTGTCAGTGTGTTTGGTGGCATTACTATGGGGGTCAGTGTGTCTGGTGGCATTACTGTGGGGGTCGGTGTGTGTGGTGGCATTACTATGGGGGGGGGGGGGGGCAATGTGTGCCATTACTATGGGGGACAGTGTATGGCAATACTATGAGGGTCAATGTGTGGAATTACTGTGGCAGTGTGTTCAAGTACTGCGCATTATTTTAATAACTGTTGGGGACAATGTGTCTGTGTTTTTCCCCTTGGGGACAAATATGTTTGTTTTATTTCCCTGTATGTGTTTTATTTTTCCGTGGGGTACCGATGGTGTGCCTTGGCAATTTTCAAATCTTTTTGGTGTGCCGCGAACTGAAAAAGGTTGAAAATCACTGCCCTAGCTGGTCATTTTACCAAAATGCCATGAAGTGGGGATTACCCAGCATGGACCTCTAGATTCCTTTTTGGACCCCATTACAGTCAGGCATGTGGCTTTTATTTGCTATTATAATTGATTTATCTAGGGCCTGCATATTTCATTGCATTGTACAATTGGGGACAAAGTCTTAATGAAACGAGGATGGGTACTGACCGACAGAGAGGGCAGAGGGCCCTGCTGGAAATCTAACACGCTATAGGATAACAGACGTCTGATGCATGAGTTTCAGTGCTACATATTATGTATTGTTCTGGCCAGATTGGAAGGGGTCTGGGACTCCAGGTTGACAACAAAAAGGTCGACACACCTTAGGTCGACGCCAATTGGTCGACACACCTTAGGTCGACATGGACAAAAGGTCGACATGGGAAAAAGTCGACATAAGTTTTTTATGTTTTTTTGGTGTCGTTTTCTTCGTAGAGTGACCGGGAACCCCAATTAGTGCACCGCGTCCCCTCGCATGGCTCGCTTCGCTCGCCATGCTTCAGGCATGGTGCCTTCGCCCCGCTCCGCTCGGCACAGATTACCGTTCCAATCGTAGTCCACGTGGATCGTTAAGTATGAAAAGGTTCCAAAAAAGAAAAAAAATTGTGAAAAACTCATGTCGGCCTTTTTCCATGTTGACCTTTTGTCCATGTCGACCTTTTGTCCATGTCGACCTAAGGTGTGTCGGCCAATTGGCGTTGACCTAAGGTGTGTCAACCTTTTTGTTGTCGACCTGGAGTCCGGATACCATTGGAAGGGTAGTAAGTGCATGGTGGGCTATATGTTCCAGTCACACAGCTAAGTTGGTCAGTGGTCAAAGGGTTGTTGAATGTAGGAAGAGAACACGTACGTGTAAGAGAACACATGTAAGTTCTGTGTGAACTGTGCAGAGGTAATTTGGTTGAGGTTACATGGTAAGTTTTCATGGAATGCTGGAAGGTTGGGAGGCGAGAGGAAAGTCTGGTGCATGGTAGGGCATTCCATAGAGTCCTGTAACCGTGAACGGGGGCAGGTAATGAGTGCGGGTGAGTGGTGCAGATTTTGCGCAGAACAGAGGAAGATGTGGAGATACAGTTATGAAGGGAGGGGGGCCCTAGTTTGCACACCATAATTAAGTAGTGAGGTGCTATTCTGCTTGAGACTTGATACAGTATACAAGGGGAAAGAGGTGCAGGTACACTATCTCACACTAGCTCAACCTGTAATATCCAGAGGCATTTAGCATAATCCTGGCCAGTGCTATGAGCTTATGAGCTCTACACCTTGTGCGATCCGCCGCCGAGCTGCCCGACGGCCCCCCCCTCCCCATCACCCGGCTCCATAGCAGTGCAGGTAAATATGGACGAGATCGTCCATATATGCCTACATGCACAAGCCACGGGGCACCAGCGATGAACGAGCGCGGGGCCGCACATCGTTCATCGCTGGTGCCTCCACACTCAAAGATATGAACGGTATCTTGTTCATTAATGAACGAGATCGTTTATATCTTTGAGTATTATCGCCCAGTGTGTAGGGCCCATAACCCAATGAGAGGCTACCTTGGCGCGGTGGGTAACCTCATAGCCCTGGCCAGGATTATGCTAAATGCCTTTGGTTATTACAGGTTGAGCTAGTGTGAGATAGTGCACCTGCACCTCTTTCCCCTTGTATAAGTGGAGAGATGTATGTTTGTGCGGTCTCGTTGATGGCCTTGTTTGTTGTAATATTTTATGTTGGATTTGATCAAGTCCAGGCGACCAGTGTACAGTAGGGGCTGATCGAGTGGTTCGTGAATTCCCACCGCAAGGTACATTAGCAATTCAGCTCCGAACTCGCTGCATTTTCTAAATGTAATTGCCTTTTTCCGTGCATGGTGAAAAGGTAGGGATAGTCATTATTTATTTTCAGATGAAATGTGGGGACACAGTGCAGAACCCCTGGTGCGCCACTTCCAGCGAATGATCACGCATAATTTGGCCAATAAAACATGTCGGTTTTCAGGTGATTTTCTTCAACTGGCTCAATAAGCAGTTTATTGATGCAGGACCGGTATAATGAGGGGTGTGTGCATCTGTAATGGGTCCAGGGGGCATTATACCTTGCACCCATCCTTTGGCGCCGCAAAAATAAATGGAAAAATAGCGCCAAAATACTGTAAAAAGTTTAATTAGCTGAAAACCACGAACTGGCCATTGTTTTACACATGGTTTTGCACAATTGCTAACTTTTTTTTGATTTGCTGACAACTCTAATTAACCCCCAGTGAGAGAGAAATTCCGTGTTCTAATCTACAATGCTACAGTTACAGCTGATGGAACATCACATGATCATGTATACATTGTTTGTGTCTGTTATTTCCATACAGCTCTATATAAGTAATATTATAGGTGACTTGATACAATTAGCAGTAGAGAGAAATCTGTAAACACCATTATATGTTTATACACATTTCAGTCTCTTATCAAAACCAGTAGCGAATGAAACCAACACCGATTTCTCCACTATTTTAGGTCTTCGGGCCAAACTTGTTAATCCACAGCTTATTGCGCCAATTAGGTGCCACCGTTGCGTGAATATGGTCTTGGCGTATTTATCCCCATCCCGCCTACTCACGTGCACGCAAGCATCTGACAAACCCACGCCCCTATCTGCATGGGCATAATGCTTGTGGCCATTTATATGGGTATATGCAGAGCGAAGAATTGTAAACTGGCATACTCATGCGGCATCAGGACTTTAATGTTTTTGCTATACTAGTGTTGTCTCAGCCACCCACCTTCTCCCCTCCCTCGCCCATGGAACAATACTAGAGCCAATGCAGAATATGAACAGGAATTCTGATGAAGCCCTCATTAACCTGACGACGTTATAGCAGACAGACTAGTAAACAAGGCTTACTGCTGCCATGGCTCTGCATCTCCCGGGACCTGTTCTCCCCATGGCTCACATCTATGGAAACTCTCCTCTACAAAGCGCCGTGTATATGATCAGTGCATTATTAGACATCCTGGCCCCTGGTTTTTGTCCAGCTGTTGTGTGTGTGTGTGTGTATGTATGTATGTGTATGTGTGTGTGTGTGTGTGTGTGTGTGTATATATATATATATATATATATATATATATATATATATATATATATATATATATATATATATATATATATATAAACGGTCAATAGGTCAACACTAGACAACCAACAGGGTCAACTTGCTGATGGTATAGACAGAAAAGGTCGGCACATGATTTTTCATGATTTTTAGGGTTAGGCACTTGCTGGAGCGTTAGGGTTAAAGTAACAGAACATGTGTCAATCATTTGCACGTCAACCTTTTGACCCTGTTGACATATCGACTGTCAACCATCCGTTGTCGACCTACCAACCAATCAGCAGTCGTCATTTTTCTGTCTAGTGCAAGCTAGCCAATTACAGCGAGTGTCTGATTGGCTGCAATTATTTAGAAGAGCGCTATACCTTGGAGCAATGTTGGTAAATGGCGCTCAGCGTCTCACGCTCTGTCCTCGATGGAGCCTCTGTTTTACGCCAAAATATCAGTTTCTCTGCTATTTATCATCATGTCCCACTGCGTCCTCCTGTTGTCAGATGATGTACAATATATGCGCCTTCACCCATGTTTGACTTTCTGCTCATAGGTTCATTTAATGTAACGATTATGCTGACGGCTGGGATAATGTTAATGCATTACTAGGTGAGGTTATAAACTGGTGATCAGGTTGTAGATTTTGCAGGTGATCTCATTCTAACTGATATTTCTCTTGCAGATTGTGTCCAGGAAGAATCCGGAAGACGTCCAGGAGGTAAATATCTGCGCAGTTGCTAAAATATATATTTCCCAGTTTGCTGTGTTTTCTATATAACCTTAGTGACTCAGAGGCACCTACACTGTATCTGCCTCCCCAATAGGAGGCAGCGATGAGGTCCGCTGACCAAGACCAAAGGAGGGTGGAAGTTAGAGAATAACTGTGGCAGTAGTGATGGGATGTTCAAATGGCGTGTTATGTGAGTATATGGGAGACAGTGTAGGACCCAGGCAGGAAAAGGAAGGGAGTCCCACTATGCCCCATTGGCAGATGTTACTCTAAATATGGGGGCAAATGGACAGTAACTAATTTTTGTATTGGGTGCTCGGTGGGGGCGGTCCCTCGGATTAAACCAAATTTTTATTTCTGCTGCGGGGTACACTGGGCTCCACAAGGAATAGACATAGGGGGTGTAGAGTAGGATCTTGATCCGAGGCACCAACAGGCTCAAAGCTCTGACTGTTCCCAGAATGCACAGCGCCGCCTCCTCTATAACCCCGCCTCCCTGCACAGGAGCTCAGTTTTGTAGTTGGTGCAGCAGTAAGCAGGCACATAACAGAGGGGCTGCTTCAGGCAGCCCTAAGAAGAGCTTTTTTTTTTTTAAGAAAAAAGTGAAGACTTCAAGGGCAGCACCGGTGGTAAATGTCAGAAGACATTCACTGCTTCAGCTCCAGCTCTCCCCAGCGGCGCTGTACACTCCCGAGCCCTGGTTGCCGGGTAACTACAGCAGGAGGCTCCGGTTTTCTTCACGTCATCACACACGACTAGGGCTCTCCGGGATCACGTGGCCGCGCTTCGGGAGGTGGTGAGTGGGTTCCGCTTGCAGGACCCGGTCTTTATCGCGATCCGGCGCAGTCAGTGGGAGGCGGGCCGCGCGCGCTGGCGGTGGACACTGTGGCAGTACAGGCGATCCCACTAGATCACCAGGGCATGGGTGCAGGTCAGGTTTTCTCTCTAAACCATTTTCAGTAGCCCACAGTACCCGGTGGTTTTGCCAGCAGGGGGATAAGACTGAGACCTGAAGCCCCTCCCCCAGCCCCAGGGCGCCATTTCCTGCAAATGTTCCCACCCTGGAGCTGCATATCTGTCTCTCCCTCACTCCCTGGCAGTGTCTGCGGCGCCATTATCCCTCAGCTCACTGTTCCTGGGACTGCTTGAGCAAATCCTCCTGTGTAAAGCCGCCTGGTTGTCAGCGCTGTGACTTTACATGACACTTAAGTATTCTACCTGCCTTTTTAGACAGTGCTAGTTAAGAAAGAGTGCATTTAGTCAGGGTTTTCTAGTACAATTACCCTGTGATATACATCCAGTTCTTACTGTGTAGTGTTATATATATATATATATATATATATATATATATATATATAAAAGCTAGTCCAGTGCAGTATTATTGTTAGTAATAACCTCTGCATTGTACAAACTGTGACTATTTGTGTGTGCATTTGATAGCTGAGTGGTGTCCATTTTGTGTCTTTCACTCAACTTGCTATCCCTATATTCTATAACCTGAGGGGGCTTGGTGCGTCAGGTTTTATATTGATATAGGATTTTCACAAAGATATACTCTAATACGTATTTTTCTCTGTGATTTAGTCACCATACTGTATCTCTCCTTTATCTCTGCTAGTGCTGACTACACAGCGCAGGGGTTTGGGTAAGAGGTATTGTGCTGCTGCCAATTGTACTGTGTTACCTGATACTGCAAGTTATATCATGTCTGCTTCTGAGGGTAACGGTTCTGGGGCTGAACACACTGCCGGTGTTGCTGAAGCCACAGATCACTATGAGGGGAATATGGCAGCTGTGGGCTCTGGTTCTGGGGGCTCCTTGCCCCCCAGTGGGACTGTGGCAACAGAGGTACATAATGACCCACCGTGGGCCGCTTTTTCCACGCTTCTGCATACGCTAGTTCATAAACTAACATCCCCTATGGGACCCCCAATGCCGGTACAACCGTATGTGGTCCCTGCAGCTAACCCGCCGTGGGCAGACGATTTATCTGCTCAATTGAGGAAGTTGAACCAGTCCCTGACTACAAGAAAGTCTGATCATCGCTCGCCTAAGGCCATGGGGTCCTCTAAGCGAGCGCTTGTCTCCTCACAATCCACTGCTGTCACTGACACCTCGTCTGATGAAGACGGCACTTACACTGACCCCACAGGTTCTGACTCAGATACGGCTGATGGGGAGGTTAGTTCACATGTGGATGTTCCTGTTCTTTTGGAGGCTATTAAATTAGTTCTACAGATTACGGATGATCCCGAGCCATCCGTCCCTCCTAAGAAACCAGATAGGTTCAAGCGTCAGAAGGTGGTTAAACAAGTTTTACCTCGCTCTGATCACCTAGTGGATATACGTCAGGAACCCTGGGAAAACCCGGGTACGAAGTTTGCCTCAAAAGAAGATGCTGGCTAAGAATTGGGAAATGCCTCCTCCAGTAGACTCACATGTGGTGAGGATGGTGGTTTCCTCAGCTCTACCTGTCCCTACCGTCACGTCTCTAAAAGAGCCTACGGATAAACGTGTGGAGGGTTGTCTTAAAGCGATCTACACCCTCACGGGTGCTTCATAAAGGCCCACTATTGCAGCAACATGGGCTGCAGAGGCTATTGAAGCATGGGCCTTGGAGTTAGAAGCTGAAATCTCTTCTGACCATGCTAGACATTGCTTGTCATATATTGTCACAGCTTCTCGCTATATTAAAGAGGCGGCTTCTGATGCCGGTATTCTAGCAGCCAAGGCCTCTACTACATCAGTCCTGGCTCACCGGATATTGTGGCTGAGATCCTGGTCTGTGGATCTGGACTCTAGAAAAATCCTGGAGGTACTCCCTTTCAAGGGAGATATTGTGTTTGGAGAGGACTTAAATAAGATAGTGGCTGACTTGGCTACTGCCAAAACTGCCTGTCTGCCAAGTACTGCTCCTTCTGTGTCGAAGGCTAAAGGTACTTCCTTTCGCCCCTTTTGTCCTTCAGGTAAAGCAAAAGGTCAGGCATACAACAAGCAGGTCCGCACTTCCAAACTTGGTAAGCCAAAGCCAAAAAGAGCCTGGGCAGCTCGTGAGCCAGCTTCCAAGGCCGATAAGCCTGCCGCATGACGGGGCGGGCCTTCCCCTGGGGGATCCCAGGGTGGGGGGCCGGCTTCTAGGGTATACCCAGGAATGGTTGAAGACCACTTCAGATGCCTGGGTACGGGAAGTCGTCACTTGATGTTACGCCATAGCCTTCAAAAACCGACCCCCTCATCGATTTTGCCAGACAGACGTTCCATTGGACCAGACAAAGGCAAACACTCTGCAATCGATGGTACAGACCCTCCTGGATACAGGAGTCGTAGTACAGGTGCCTCTTGCGCAGAGGGGCCGGGGGTACTATTCTCCGCTGTTTCTAGTCCCGAAACCGAATGGGTCCTCCCGGCCCATTCTCAACCTCAAGGCATTGAACAGGTTTGTGAAGGTTTCCAAGTTCCGGAGGGAAACCCTTCACTCTATAGTTCTGGCCTTGGAACCTGGGGACTACATGGTCTCCCTGGACATACAGGATGCTTACCTGCATATTCCTATAGCAGCGTCACATCAGCAATACCTGAGGTTTGCTATTGGCAACCTCCATTACCAGTTTCGGGCGTTACCTTTTGGTTTAAAAACGGCTCTGCGAGTCTTCACAAAAATTATGGCGGTGATGACGGTGGTATTCCGCCGTCAAGGGGTAAGGATACTGCCGTATCTGGACGACTTGTTAATCCTGGCAAATTCCTCAGAACTTCTCCTGCGTCATCTGGATATGACGGTCCGGTTTCTACAAGCCCACGGGTGGCTCATCAACTGGAAGAATTCCTCCCTGATCCCTGCTCAGAGCATGGTGCATCTGGGAGCGCTATTGGACACTCACAACCAGAGGTTGTTCTTGTGTCAGGAGAAAGTCCTGAAGCTTCAGGACAGGATTCGTTGCTTCCTTCCTCGTCCGCAAGTGTCGATACATTCAGCGATGCAGGTGCTGGGCCTCATGGTATCAGCATTCGACATGGTGGAGTATGCACAATTCCATTCTCGTCCCCTCCAGAGGCTGATTCTAGCCAAGTGGGACGGCCTGCCTCACCGGATCAGGTCTCAAATGATCTCATTGACTCCGGAGGTCCGTCTGTCGCTGCTTTGGTGGCTCCGGGACCAACAATTGTGCAGTGGCCATCCCTTCTGGATATCCAACTGGGTCCTGTTGACGACAGATGCCAGTCTAAGAGGTTGGGGCGCGGTGCTGGAGCAACACTCCCTTCAGGGTCGGTGGACCAAGGAGGAGTCCCTCCTCTCAATCAACATTCTGGAATTGCGGGCGGTCTTCAATGCATTGAACCTAGCCCATCATTTAATTCAGAACCGTCCTGTTAAAGTACAGTCGTACAACGCCACCACAGTGGCTTACATAAATCATCAAGGCGGCACTCAAAGCTGTTTGGCAATGAAGGAAGTCTCACGGATTCTACATTGGGCAGAACGCCATCTACCGGCCATATCGGCAATATTCATTCCGGGAGTCCTGAATTGGGAAGCGGACTTTCTCAGTCGTCAGGACGTACATGCCGGCGAGTGGGGCCTCCATCCAGAAGTGTTTCAACTCCTAGTGGAAAAGTGGGGCCTTCCAGACGTGGATCTGATGGCGTCTCGACACAATCACAAGGTTCCGGTCTTCGGAGCAAGGACAAGAGATCCTCAAGCAGCATTCATGGATGCGCTGGCGGTACCGTGGAGGTTTCGGCTGCCGTACGTGTTCCCTCCGGTGTCACTCCTGCCCAGGGTAATTCGGAAGTTCAAGCAAGAAAAAGGAATTCTGCATCTCATAGCTCCAGCGTGACCCAGACGGCACTGGTTCTCAGACCTGCAAGGCCTATCGTCAGAGCGTACAATTCTACTTCCACAACGCCCATACCTCCGCGTTCAGTGCCCCTGTGTCTACCAGGTCCTAGCCCGGCTGTCTTTGACGGCGTGGCTCTTGAAGCTTCCGTCTTAAGGGCTAAAGGGGTTTTCTGAGGCAGTCATTCAAGCTATGTTGCGGGCCCGGAAACCAGCTTCGGCTCGGATTTACTATAGGGTCTGGCATTCTTACTTTGTTTGGTGCGCATCTAACGATTATGATGCTTCCAAGTTTAGTATAGCCAAGTTGTTGGCTTTTCTTCAGCAGGGCCTGGACTTAGGCCTGCGTCTGGCCTCCCTCAAGGTTCAAATATCTGCCTGGTCGGTGTGGTTTCAGAGAAAAATTGCGACCTTACCCGACGCCTCCTTTACTCAGGGCGTATTGCGTATCCATCCTCCCTATGTCCCGCTTGTGGCTCCTTGGGACTTGTCGGTGGTTTTGGAGGCGTTACAAGAGTCTCCGTTTGAACCTCTTGGTTCAGCTGACCTTAAGTGGCTTTCCCTTAAGGTGGTGTTTCTGCTGGCTATTGCTTCAGCTAGAAGAGTGTCGGATTTGGGTGCCTTGTCCTGTAGTTCCCCATATCTGATATTTCACCGTGACCGGGCGGTCCTTAGGACTCGTCCCGGATATTTACCTAAGGTGGTTTCTTGGTGCCACCTTAACCAGGAGATTGTGGTTCCGGCACTTGTTTCTCCTGATCTTTCTCCCAAAGAGCGGTCTTTGGATGTGGTACGGGCTCTCCGTATCTATGTGAAGAGAACTGCTTCTATTAGGAAATCTGATTCTCTCTTTGTGCTGTTTGGATTTCACAAACGGGGCTGGCCTGCTCACAAGCAAACTTTGGCCAGATGGATTAGAATGGTGATTGCACATGCTTATGTGAGGGCTGGTCTGTCAGCTCCTACTCACATTATGGCCCATTCTACTCGGTCTGTTGGACCTTCTTGGGCGGCCCGCCGTGGTGCGACCCTTGAACAATTGTGCGGCTACGTGGTCCTCAGTGAACACATTTATAAGGTGCTATGCCTTCGATACTGCCGCTTCCCAGGATGCTTCCTTTGGACGCCGGGTTCTTGTGCCCGCTACAGTGCGTCCCCTCCCATAAGGAACTGCTTGAGGACATCCCCATTGTCCATTCCTTGTGGAGCCCAGTGTACCCCACAGCAGAGAACGAGTTTTATGGTAAGGACTTACCTTTGTTAAAACTCTTTCTGCGAGGTACACTGGGCTCCACAAGGTGCCCACCCTGACGCACTTAGCTTCTTTGGGTTGGTATGGCATTAGCCGCTGACACTTCTCCTGTCGTGAGAGTGTGGTGTATGTGGCTACTAACCGTTGTCGTCTCTTTTCTTGCTCCTGCATTGGGCTGGTTAACTAAAAACTGAGCTCCTGTGCAGGGAGGCGGGGTTATAGAGGAGGCGGCGCTGTGCATTCTGGGAACAGTCAAAGCTTTGAGCCTGTTGGTGCCTCGGATGAAGATCCTACTCTATACCCCCTATGTCTATTCCTTGTGGAGCCCAGTGTACCTCTCAGAAAGAGTTTTAACAAAGGTAAGTTCTTACCATAAAACTCATTTTTTTTTAACCAATGCATTACGTTGGCTCAAGAACATACGAGTGTAGGTAAGTACTTACTGATACCACTAAGCTATGGGAAAGTTTAGAAGGCCATAGGTGAAGAAATGAGTGCAGGGTCACAGATTATTAGCAAAATCAATAAGGGATCACAATTATTAACAATATTGACATGACACAATAATTTAATAAAGGCATAAAGGGCACTTTTATTATCTATATCTACTCCGATGCTCCTCACTTAGCGACCTACCTGTTTAACAACCGCTCGGACTTACAACCAGCTCTCTGAAGATCTGGAAACGGCAATTTTATCATTTCTGTAATTGTCACTGATTGTATTTTTCTGTTCTGTAATACTGTAAGACTTAGGCAAAGTAAACAAACTTAACAAGTTGAGTTTCCATTAGACCTTTTCTTTATAAATAATAATTATTACCTGTACTTACTGTAGTATGCTGTTCCTCACTTAACGACCAATTTATTTAACAACCTAGTTGTAGGAACGTAACTCGGTCGTTAAGTGAGGAGCATCCGTATATCCTTTCTCTCCCTGGTTACCCACCGGCCAGAAGTACAACGAGGGGCCCAGTGCTACTTGCCATCAGACCGTTCCCGACCACAGAGGAAGGGGACCCGGGCTAATGAGCTGTTAGTGACTGGAGCGAGGGTGGGGGTTTCTTGCTTTAATAATGGGGATTATATGTAAACTGCATGCGATTTAGGGGATCCAGAACTGGTGCACTCTCACTGCCTAACCCTACTGGGCATACTTATGTTTCGGATCCCGATAGCCGGCATTCTGGCTGGTGTCGAGATTCCGGCGCCGGCTTCGTATCCGTTGGGGTTCTGAATGTTGGCATTGTGACTACATCCCAGTCAGGTAATGAGGAAGGGCCCTGCCGTTGCCAGCGCTGTGTTGCCCGCAGAACAATACCTGGTACCGCCTAGTGTACTAATGGGAGTACCAATGCAATGAGAATGGTCAAAGTTTATCAATTAAGGGGCTGATGCCGTATTGGAAGTAAAATGGGTGTAAATTGCTCAAAAGAATTTGCACATGTATTCAGAGCTGAGATCTGCCCATCACTGCATGGGCAGCTTATGTGCCCGGTTTACTACATGTCGTCATCAATGTACTTGCCTCTGCCCTATAGTAGGTGTAACAGATAAGCCTCCTACATGCTGATCTGCAGCTGCGTGTGCACCTACATGCTGATCTGCAGCTGCTTATACACTTACATGCTGATCTGCAGCGGCGTATACACCTACATGCTGATCTGCAGCTGCATATACACCTACATGCTGATCTGCAGCTGCGTGTGCACCTACATGCTGATCTGCAGCTGCGTGTGCACCTACATGCTGATCTGCAGCTGCGTGTGCACCTACATGCTGATCTGCAGCGGCGTATACACTTACATGCTGATCTGCAGCTGCGTATACACCTACATGCTGATCTGCAGCGGCGTATACACCTACATGCTGATCTGCAGCTGCGTATACACCTACGTGCTGATCTGCAGCTGCGTGTGCACCTACGTGCTGATCTGCAGCTGCGTGTGCACCTACGTGCTGATCTGCAGCTGCGTATACACCTACGTGCTGATCTGCAGCTGCGTATACACCTACGTGCTGATCTGCAGCTGAGTGTGCACCTACGTGCTGATCTGCAGCTGCGTGTGCACCTACGTGCTGATCTGCAGCTGCGTGTGCACCTACGTGCTGATCTGCAGCTGCGTGTGCACCTACGTGCTGATCTGCAGCTGCGTGTGCACCTACGTGCTGATCTGCAGCTGCGTGTGCACCTACGTGCTGATCTGCAGCTGCGTGTGCACCTACGTGCTGATCTGCAGCTGCGTGTGCACCTACGTGCTGATCTGCAGCTGCGTGTGCACCTACGTGCTGATCTGCAGCTGCCCGTATATGGGTTGGACCCTCCCCCTGTTCTGCCTCTCCACTCCTTAGGTTTCATATGTGCAAAGTGCATACTGTGAAATTGGGCGCACGTTCCGCCCCTAAGTGTTTCACCACCGAGTGACATGTTAGTAAATGAAATGCTTCTGTACCTTTTCTAGTTTTTGTTCATCAGCCCTAAGTAGCCACAAACAGCCAGTCACTATACTGTAATTGTATACAATGGGGAGTGAGCCGGGGAAAAGAAACTACATATACATGGCTGAAAAGCATAGAGGGAAGCCAGAAAGTTGCAGCAAGGTGTTCAGTAAAATCACCTGAAGGTGGATGACGCCTCTCGTGTTACAGTTTATGTAGTTCTGAGAGTTACATCAGGTGCTTCTTCTATAATGTTTCATTGTAGCAGGTAACCTATGGATTGAACGTTTGTAGGTAAGGGGGGGGGGGGGAGATGCCGGCTCATGTACCCCGCCAGTGAATAATCATTATAGGTCTACTTTTCTGCAGCTGTAACTCCCTCCTCTTGTTCCCTCAGATAGTAATCTGGAAAAGATACAGCGACTTCAAGAAATTGCACCGAGAACTTTGGCAGATACATAAGAATCTCTTCCGACAAACCGATTTGTTTCCTCCTTTCGCAAAAGCGAAACTGTTTGGTAAGCGTCTCTCTGCCGTAGCTTGGTATAACCGGAATATTCTTGGCCCGATAGATGAGAACTTTAACCTGAGATTGTGAAACACTTTCCCCACACTCGCTGGCTCATACATTACTCTCTGTGACCCAGATGATACACTCCGTGTCACAACTTGTTACAGTGTAGCTGCACATTATTATTAATCAAGCCGCTGTCTGCGTTGGTGTTATTATGGGATGTTGTGATAACTGTGCGGACACTCCGGATTACTGCCCAGTGTCACAGCGGCCCCCTGGCACAGGCCGACGGTAATCTCTAGCCACATTTACCAGCTGGCCGCTATCGCCCACGCGCCCTGCACCCCGCAGTAGGCCAGCAATATCTAACGGTAGTGGTGCATGCTGGGTAGACGCTTCGCCATGGGTAGTGATTCCGATGCTTGGGCACTTTTTCCTGAATTTTGGGTCTTGGCTTATTGTGTACTAAGGGTGTAATGAGACGCATAAGCGATGCGTTCGCCGACTGAAGCCCCCGTGCAGTGTGCGCACACGCAGGAACTGCACTGCGACGGCATCTCACTTATGCGAACAGCTCTGCCTGATTGAGAGGCGGGGCGTTCGTGGGGTGGGCGGTGACGTGGCATTTTGTGGGCGTCAACACAGCGTTCGGGGGGTGGGGGGTCCGGTCCGGACAACAGAGGCATGTCCGGAGCCGCTGCAACCCAAAACATGGCGGCCCGGCATCTGCCTTCGCAGATAGGCTGCGGAGGCAGGGGCTACCCTAAACATCGAGTGTATCGCATTTTAGCAGGGGGTGAAGGACCCGGCATGTGGGCAGCTTTGCCCTGTGCTGGGCGGCCCCCCGCATGCTAGAGAGCGGAGTTGTAGTTTTAAGATCATGCTGAATTAGGCCATAAGTACCTAGGACTATATTTGTATTGCAAAGGAAATGATATAAAAGAGCAGATTGAGAAAATCTATGTGCGGCACAAGGTATGGCGTGGGTCATTGTAAAGGACCTTTGTCTTGTGCCCAGATTGCGTACTTTTCTCAGACTTTTGTGTCTTAATTTGCTAATTGTATACTGCGTAGGATTAGTATTTTATTTGCAAAATAATTGGTATAAAGCAGCAGATTAGATGCATATTTTAAGAAAAAGTTGCATGTCGTGGCTGAGTCGCATAGTCTGCGGCGTGCTAAACGTGGCGGGTTGGCGCAATCTGATGGTAGGTGTGTGTCCGCACATCTGCCCTTTTCACCGTTGCGATGATTAGATGCGCCTGCCAATGAATGGGTGCAGGGGGGCTGGCTGAGGGGCGTCCTGGCACTTGGGATGCCCCCCTGGGTGTGCCAACACACTCACTGTCATATCGCCACACCCTTATCCCGACTCATGGGTGCGAGATGTTGTGCGTTATGATATAGTAATGTAGTGGTGGCACCGCTGTGTAGTCTGGTGCTGATACTTGCATCATTACAACCTGACGCTGGGACAGTATGGCTGATATGAGGTGCAGTGTAATGGCCGTGAGGGGAAGCAGCGTCTACCTGCTGTGGCGTTGGCGGGGAATTAGACTGACATAGAGAACATTACACACGTGACGGGTCTGGTTACATTACTTATTGCACCACCCCTGTACAATATGAAGACGTACAACGCCGTTTTCTGTGCAGCAGATCTCACAATAGATAGAATATACGTAGATAGTCCGTCAGTGAGCAGATCACTGGCTGATAACTCTCTGTCCTTACATGATTGATCCGTGGTGTATAGGTGACAATAGAACAATTTTATTAAGGGATAAAGATGCTGCGGTGAAGTCAGATGTAACTGTTGTATTAAAATATGGCCAAACACATCTGTAATAAAGTGGACTTCAGGGTAATTATGGAGGCGCGCCAGTTCAGGCGGGGGAGGTGGTGACGGTGCTGGCTAGGCAGAAACCCTGGATTGCTGGACGACCCCCAAATACACAGAAAATGTCCCCCATGTCGCCACAATAGCGTTGGCAAAACTTCTGCCTTACATACAAGGTGCAGTTATAACTGATAAATGTCACATTGATTTATTTGCAAGTCAGCATTGCGTACTGTAACAGGGTTCCTGGCATTTATCTGTTTAGTGCTGCATAGAGCGCCCTCTAGTGGTTCTGTGATGAAAATGTTCATTTCTATTCTAAACTCTCAGAGCTGTAACCTGTGCTTACCAACAATTGTGTATTCATTTATGGGTACATTATTCACTGCTTTATTACATAACATTTATATTTTATTCAAAAATAAGTGCAGCCAATATTTTGATATTCTATATTATATTATGTTACTGAAATGAATTATGTACATGAAATAAAAGGCGTTTTATACTGCATGTAAATACTAACATTTGCCTGCGGCTTCAATCACGCGGATGTCTGTTATTGCTCCACGGAACTAATTTTACAAAGACAGTAGTGGCCTCTAATATTGTGATATATATATCATGCAGTCTTTTTTTTTTTTTTTTTTTCCGTCACCCAGTGTCTGTGCAAAAGGTGCTGGGGGAGTAGGACCTTGGACCCTCTCCAAAAGAAGAAGGGCCCCGTTACTCCCCAAACCCTCAGTGCCAAAAGGCCTACTGAGGGAAAAAAGGGTCTGCAGGTCCCCCCTTGCCGAAGCGCAGAGGGACCCTCTGGTATCCCCAGGGTTGGCTGGAGCTTCCCCCTGGGGAACGAAAACAGCCTCTGGCCCTCCCCAAAAGGAGAGGGCCTCTGCAACTAGGGGAGAGGGTGTCCCATAAGGGTCTCACCTAAACCCCAACAAAAAATGTAACAAACACACAAAAAAACATAAAAAAGTGCAGCGTAGTACAAAGTGCGAGAAAAAGTGGCGCAACTAGACACTTCTAGAGACGTTTTATACGAATTGCTTACACACTGGTGGTTTTAAATGCAGTAAATAATGATACACCTTCCATACATATGGATACTAAAAAGATAACCAAAGGACACAAAACATAGTGTAATCCAGTTAAATCAGCTGGTGTATCTTTTATTCATTACTGGTCCCACTCACATGGCGTAGATGGTATATTTGCATGTAGAAACCATATACTTTGTATATAACTGCTTCCACTTCACGAGGATACAGGACATATAGACTCCAATAAGCACTTAAAATAAGAAAATAGCAATAGTGCAATACCGTCTGTGTATAGGTAAAAAACTGATATTTTAATAGGGACACTCACAAACATAGGTTAAAAAACAGCATGAAAACAGAGAGATGTTGCATGGACATCAGAGGCTTCAGGAGACAACAGCCAGCAGCATAGATGTATAATCACCTCCAGTCCCGGTTATTTGGGAATACCCCCACGCTGTCAGATATGTCCTCCAAATCTCTCAATATCTGACAGCGTGGGGGTATTCCCAAATAACCGGGACTGGAGGTGATTATACATCTATGCCTGCTGGCTGTTGTCTCCTGAAGCCTCTGATGTCGATGCAACATCTCTCTGTTTTCATGCTGTTTTTTAACCTATGTTTGTGAGTGTCCCTATTAAAATATCAGTTTTTACCTATACACAGACGGTATTGCACTATTGCTATTTTCTTATTTTAAGTGCTTATTGGAGTCTATACGTCCTGTATCCTCGTGAAGTGGAAGCAGTTATATACAAAGTATATGGTTTCTACATGCAAAAATACCATCTACGCCATGTGAGTGGGACCAGTAATGAATAAAAGATACACCATCTGATTTAACTGGATTACACTATGTTTTGTGTCCTTTTGTTATCTTTTTAGTATCCATATGTATGGAAGGTGTATCGTTCTTTACTGCTTTCAAAACCACCAGTGTGTAAACAATTCTTATAAAACGTCTCTAGAAGTGTCTAGTTGCGCCACTTTTTCTCACACTTTCTGTGTTCTGTGAGTTATGCTGAAACCACGGTGAAGGTTTCTCTTGTGGGATTAAAGGCTGCTATCTAGTATAAGCGCAAGAAAGATCATCTTTTTTCGTTTGAGTAGTGCAAAACACGTGAATAAATAAATAAGCACCAGCCAGAAGGGGGGGCGGTGTTAAAAATTAACCATGCCCTAGCCGAAATGCCAGGGCACAGGAAAAAGGTGCAGCAGAAGTAGGGGAAGTAATAGTGCAAAGTGCCGTACTAGTGCAAAGGTGGGCGTGATCACCAGTGCATGTTCAGGCACCCCTGGCTCTTCCAGCACCAGGGGCACTTAATACATCAGGCTTCAGACTGCTCCCGACCTCCAGCCAGACCAAGCTTCAAACCCACTCTGTGCCAGGGTCAACCCCCAGTACGAGAAAAGATACCAAACCAGGCCGTTCTCCGCTCCACGCAAGGGGTCCTATTTCAACCCCTTCTTAGGACGACGGATATTAAGCCCGGTTTTTCTCCACTCTCGGCCAGGGGCAGTGCCACACCCCGGCATGGTACTCCACAAGGTGGTTCTCCATTCCACACTAAGAACCTCTCACGCTCCCAGTGTAAGAACAGGTACTCCACCAAGTGTTTCCCTCGACCAGATACTACACTTCATCTTAGCCAAAAGGCCGAGAATATGAAACATACAGTCATTGGACTTGAGGAGACTGCACGGGCCGAGTGTCAAGTGTCTGGTTTTCCCTTCATTTTCTTTTTCTCCTCTCCCTGACGTCACATTGGGATCATACATATCTCAGTTACTTTCTAGGCCACTAAGCCATAGGTTCTCAAACTCGGTCCTCAGGACCCCACACAGTGCATGCTTTGCAGGTAACCCAGCACGGGATCCGGTCTGAAGATCGACAGTGTCTAGGTCGACAATGTTTAGGTAGACCACTATAGGTCGACAGTCACTAGGTCGACATGGATGGAAGGTCGACAGGGTTTCTAGGTTGACATGTGCTAGGTCGACAGGTCTAAAGGTCGACATGAGTTTTTCACTTTTTTTTTTTTTTTTTTTTTCATACTTAACGATCCACGTGGACTACGATTGGAACGGTAAAGTGTGCCGAGCGGTAGCGGAGCGAAGGCACCATGCCCGAAGCATGGTGAGCGAAGCGAGCCATGCGAGGGGACGCGGTGCACTAATTTGGGTTCCCGGTCACTCTACGAAGAAAACAACACAAAAAAAATAAAAAATCCTCATGTCGACCTTTAGACCTGTCGACCTAGCACATGTCGACCTAGAAGCCCTGTCGACCTTCCATCCATGTCGACCTAGTGACTGTCGACCTATAGTGGTCGACCTAAACATTGTCGACCTAGACACTGTCGATTTGATGAACCACACCCACCCAGCACATGCACAGGTGTATTCATTACTCACTGACACATTTTAAAAGGTTCTAATTATTTCACTTTTGATTCTGTGAGGAGACCTGGAAAACATGCACTGTGGGACAGAGGACAGAGTTTGAGAACCTGTGCACTAAGCTATACAATAGTGAAAGTGCCATCCAAATTCATCCATAAACAGTCCCTAGAAGTATATTCTCCAATAAAAGTCTGTATACAGACACCATCCTTACAGCTTTATTATATGTATAAATGTCCCAGAAGCTCTCCTCCTCTGCAGCAATATGTAAGGTGACAGTGGTTTAGCATAACCCTGGCTGATGATTACAATATACTATGGGTTATCATCATTGAAGGTTGCACTTAACCACTGTCTATCTAAGCGCTGTATGGCGGCTTTTCAGACTTGTAGTGCAGGTATGCGCGCTGTATATGAATGGTCTCTTCCACGGTGGGGTGTGGCTTGTACACCTGCCTCCGGTCCCATAGGAACACCGTAATAAGATGTGGGAGAAGTTGCACCTGGCTGTAATACTTTTTAAACAGACTTTCGCCCCTTTAATTTATTTTCATTGCTGCAGCTATACCATACCCTCCAACATTTTACGCATGAAAACCGGTACAAATTAGAAAAGAGGGCGTGGCCACGGGTAAAGGCCTTTCCTATACCTTCAATGCTAATTTGGAGAGTCAAAAATTGGTACATAGCCCTTTTTGGCAGGCGCAGAGCATAAATAAAAGGTACAGTCGGAGGGTATGCTATGCTGATTCTTCGCACATAAACGTTCCTCTTCTGCAGGTCCACTCGGTCAGTTGGTCGTCTGTATCTTATTACATTTATTATAAAGTGCTTCTGCTTATACATAAGACTATTACATTGCACCAACTTACATCTCTTCACTTATCTCATAGGGTTGCCCCCTTCACTTATGTGTGTTTCCTTTTTGCACTGTCACAGCCCGCTGACCCTAGTCCAATGTTTGTGTGTGACTGGACCGCACAGCCCACCAAGAGTGTCTGCGGTCTGGCTGCACTAAATTCCCATTTCGCTGTAAGCCTGTGAGCAGGGAACACTTTCCTCTCTCTGCGGCATATTCAGTTTGGAGGACACAAGTGATTTAAAAAAGATTGCCTGTATGAGGGATTATTTCTCAAATGTAGGGTAGATCACATGATTGTCTAGTTTGTAGGTTTGACCATAACTTTGCAGTGTCGATCAGTGGAAGGTGCGGGTATAAATATCTAATACGATAGAGGGAAGTTTTACGCAGTCCTACTGATGATTCTAGCAAGGCGTCGCTCGTGAGGAGGTTATTAGTCCTCGAGGTGTGTTAGAACCGCAAAATGACGAAACTGCAAATACAGGAAGAAGTGCTTTCATGGGATTCCGTACTTTCTCTGTTATTTGCTGGTAAGACATATGGAAACCACCAGGATCTAAATTATTCCGGATTGCATTATACCTTTACACCTCCAATGTGTAGACCAAACATATTGTAGTGAATGTGGAAATCAGGATTACCCCTGATAGGGATGTAGTCTGTGACGGAATCAGGATTACCCCTGATAGGGATGTAGTCTGTGACGGAATCAGGATTACCCCTGATAGGGATGTAGTCTGTGACGGAATCAGGATTACCCCGAATGGGGATGTAGTCTGTGACGGAATCAGGATTACCCCTGATAGGGATGTAGTCTGTGACGGAATCAGGATTACCCCTGAGAGGGATGTAGTCTGTGACTGAGTCAGGATTACCCCTGATAGGGATGTAGTCTGTGACGGAATCAGGAATACCCCTGAGAGGGATGTAGTCTGTGACGGAGTCAGGATTACCCCTGATAGGGATGTAGTCTGTGAAGGAATCAGGATTACCCCTGAGAGGGATGTAGTCTGTGACGGAATCAGGATTACCCCTGAGAGGGATGTAGTCCGTGACGGAATCAGGATTACCCCTGAGAGGGATGTAGTCCGTGACGGAATCAGGATTACCCCTGAGAGGGATGTAGTCCGTGACGGAATCAGGATTACCCCTGAGAGGGATGTAGTCTGTGACGGAATCAGGATTACCCCGAATGGGGATGTAGTCTGTGACGGAATCAGGATTACCCCTGATAGGGATGTAGTCTGTGACGGAATCAGGATTACCCCTGATAGGGATGTAGTCTGTGAAGGAATCAGGATTACCCCTGAGAGGAATGTAGTCTGTGACGGAATCAGGATTACCCCTGAGAGGAATGTAGTCTGTGACTGAATCAGGATTACCCCTGAGAGGGATGTAGTCTGTGACTGAATCAGGATTACCCCTGAGAGGGATGTAGTCTGTGACGGAATCGGGATTACCCTTGAGAGCGATGTAATCTGTGAAGGAATTGGGATTACCCCTGAGAGGGATGTAGTCTGTGACGATGAAATCTTCAAACAGATATCTCTTTCCATGCAGCACAAGTGTCACAAAAAAATTAATGGTTCCATAGTTCTGGAGGAATACTAAACAGGGAATCCTCAAGGGTTTCATTAGTATAGGTGGAGAGACACGTCCGATATGTATCTGGGGAAACCCAAGGCCGTCATTCTGTCTAGCCTGCAGAAGTCTACTGCTCTGTAGTTTTGCCTTTTTTTGTTTCCCATATGTATTTTGAGAAAGCCATTGAGAAATTTTGTATATCTTTTCGGGACAGGGCTATAGGGAGCAACTGTATCTTGTAAGTCAATTTTGGGACATGAATGGATTTAGGGGGTTATTCAGAGATGTCTGCAAACCAAAAAAGTAAGCAATTGGGCAAAACCATGCTGCACTGCAGGTGGGGCAGGTGTAACATGTGCAGAGAGAGTTAGATTTGGGTGGGGTGTGTTCAAACTGAAATCTAAATTGCAGTGTAAAAATAAAGCAGTCAGTATTTACCCTGCACAGAAACAATATAACCCACCCAAATCTAACTCTCTCTGCACATGTTACATCTGATGATCAAGACTCTAGATCATCGGGTCAAAACTTTTTCAGCATCTAATGAATACAAGATATCGGGGCCACCCCATGAATACCCCCTTTCTGGAAAGTAGCCCAATTGTTTTCCATTTAAATACAAATGAAAAAAATAAAAGGAAATGTGAAAAAAGGTGATTTTGGGGTAATTTGAGGCCAAAAATAAATGAAAACTTTTGGGTACTTTTACCCCATTTCCCCCCCCCACCCCATTAATGACATGTAATTATTACACCAATTAAGCTAATTGAAAAATTTTCAATGGCCTAATTAGTGATAAGGGGGGTATCCAGGGGATTCTGCAGCCAATCCTGACCGTGTTTACCTAAAATAGGGATTTTTCCCCACGCCTGCTCTGAAGCTGCGAGAAGCCGCATTAATTCCTATACAAATCACTGCGGCTGAATTCCAGTTTTGTTTCCCGTTGTAAAGCGCGGCACAATATAAGGAGACGGGTCTTACAGAGTTTGTCGCAGGGAAGAACGTGAAAGAATGACCTAAAACAGAGAAAAGGTTACTGAAGGGAAAAACTTTTTGCTGGGTGACTTGTAAGTTCTCATTTTTGAATATTAAAATCATGAACAACTCTTATTCCAACCTGCATCCAGTGCTTAAAATAGAGGTTGAAGAATCCCGGAGGAAATTTGGGATTATCCCGGTTTGGAGCAATGGGAAGAGAGGCAGAGGGCGCGATTCAGCTCAGGCTTATTATTTGGGAGTGAGATTCAGACGTTCAGCAACGTGGCTCTGGGGTGAGACTGTGCGCTAGAGCCCCCCCCTTCGCCCAATCCTAGGCTACTTGTGTATAGAACATCGCACAGTGGATAGCATACATTTTACATTGCTATTATCCCCCCTAGCCACAAGATAATGTACTTTCTCCAGGTGACAAGAGCCACCTTTTATTAAAAAAATAAAATAATAATATAAATAATAATAAAAATGAAGTGTGAATGTTCTTGATATAAAGATGATAATTAGAGAGAACCTATTCCCCCAGGTGTTTCATGTTCCGGGCTTGCCATTTACATTTAGGGGTCTATTCATGAAGCGGTAAAAAGTGTGAAGAAGTGAGCCTGTGGAGACGTTGCCCATGGCAACCAATCAGTTGCCCCGTACAATTGTATAGTATGCAAATTCTAAATGTTACTTCAATGCTGATTGGTTGCCGTGGGCAACTTCTCCACCGACTCACTTCTCCACACTTTTCACTGCTTCATGAATAGACCTCGTAGTGTTTGCCAAGGTGGCTGCTGAGATATGTGGTCATTGTGCAGGCCCTATCTATGTACATTACCTATAGGTATGGGCTGTCTCATGTGTGTGTTAGATCTGGTGATCTTAGAGATCACAATACATGTAACATGTTATCGTGCGTTCTGTCTATACTGTATACGGGCCTGCGGTTGAACGGTTCACTTTAAAGCCTCTGATCTGCCTTGATAAGGAGCCAGTACCATGAAAGCTGGACCTTGGCGTCTCATTGAAATACGTAGGGGATGAATCAGTGGCCGCTGCAGCCTATGGGGATTTTCCAGGAGACTCCCGTAGGAAGAAGCCTGCAGCCTGAGGGGACAGCATCCCGCACACACAGGCTGCCCAGTGACCCTCCCGGGTGTTTGCTTAACGTGTCCCGTTCTCACACTCTTTGCAAACAAGAGGCCAGAGTGTACTGTAAATGTGGAATGGGTGTGATCAGACCACACTAAGGAGCCCCTTGGGAAAGCGTCCTGTTGTGTTCCCTCAGAGGGCACCACTGGACCAGCCTCCAGCCGGCCTGCAGGAAGCAAACGCGGGGCCCGCAGATTGTGGAGTTGTGATAAGATCCTTTCTGTCTTATCTGCACATTCAGTCCCAACCTGCTCTCCTTCACCAGCCATGGGGGGAGAGATATCATCAGCTTGTTACAGCTATAAATCAGGCGTAACCCCCCATGTAATAACCCCACAGTGGTGCTGCTTGCTTATCCCTACTTGCCGTGCTCCCAGAGCAGTTTATTTCCTTTCAGAATCCCCTCTTATCTCCGCTCTTCCCAGTGTTTGCAGCCCAAATTACCCTCCACAGACCCAGTGGCCTATTCGCCTGAGCTGGAGAGGAAAGCGGAGACTCAGAGTGTTGTTTACACCCACTGCACCAAGGCGTAAATGTGCACTAAACAGTATCGCCCAATCCGCCATGTGCACTAGACTGATAAAAGCTGATTGCTTACTGGCTGCGGCTGGACCCCCCTGCTGTGCCAGCGACGTATAAAACTCCGCCATATGCAGATACCTCAGTAGCCCGGACCCCTCTGCCGTGCCAGCGACGTATAAAACTCCGGCATATGCAGATACGTCAGTAGGCCGGACCCCTCTGCTGTGCCAGTGATGTATAAAACTCCGGCATATGCAGATACCTCAGTAGGCCGGACCCCTCTGCCGTGCCAGTGATGTATAAAACTCCGGCATATGCAGATACCTCAGTAGCCCGGACCTCTCTGCCGTGCCAGCGATGTGTAAAACTCCGGCCTATGCAGATACCTCAGTAGCCCGGACCTCTCTGCCGTGCCAGCGATGTATAAAACTCCGGCATATACAGATACCTCAGTATCCTGGACCCCTCTGCTGTGCCAGTGATGTATAAAACTCCGGCCTATGCAGATACCTCAGTAGTCCGGACCTCTCTGCCGTGCCAGCGATGTGTAAAACTCCGGCATATGCAGATACCTCAGTAGCCCGGACCCCTCTGCTGTGCCAGTGATGTATAAAACTCCGGTGTATGCAGATACCTCAGTAGCCCGGACCCCTCTGCTGTGCCAGCGATGTATAACACTCCGGTGTATGCAGATACCTCAGTAGCCCGGACCCCTCTACTGTGCCAGCGATGTATAAAACTCCGGCATATGCAGATACGTCAGTAGCCTGGACCCCTCTGCCGTGCCAGCGATGTATAAAACTCCGGCATATGCAGATACCTCAGTATCCTGGACCCCTCTGCTGTGCCAGTGATGTATAAAACTCCGGTGTATGCAGATACCTCAATAGGCCGGACCCCTCTGCCGTGCCAGCGATGTATAAAACTCCGGCATATGCAGATACCTCAGTAGCCCGGACCCCTCTGCTGTGCCAATGATGTATAAAACTCCAGCATATGCAGATACCTGAGTATCCCGGACCCCTCTGCTGTGCCAGTGATGTATAAAACTCCGGCACATGCAGATACCTCAGTAGGCCGGACCCCTCTGCCTTACCAGTGATGTATAAAACTCCGGTGTATCCAGATTCCTCAGTAGGCCGGACCCCTCTGCTGTGCCAGTGATGTATAAAACTCCAGCATATGCAGATACCTCAGTAGGCCGGACCCCTCTGCCTTACCAGTGATGTATAAAACTCCGGTGTATCCAGATTCCTCAGTAGGCCGGACCCCTCTGCTGTGCCAGTGATGTATAAAACTCCGGCATATGCAGATACCTCAGTATCCTGGACCCCTCTGCTGTGCCAGTGATGTATAAAACTCCGGCCTATGCAGATACCTCAGTAGCCCGGACCCCTCTGCTGTGCCAGTGATGTATAAAACTCCGGCCTATGCAGATACCTCAGTAGCCCGGACCCCTCTGCTGTGCCAGCGATGTATAACACTCCGGTGTATGCAGATACCTCAGTAGCCCGGACCCCTCTACTGTGCCAGTGATGTATAAAACTCCGGCCTATGCAGATACCTCAGTATCCTGGACCCCTCTGCTGTGCCAGTGATGTATAAAACTCCGGTGTATGCAGATACCTCAATAGGCCGGACCTCTCTGCCGTCCCAGCGATGTATAAAACTCCGGCATATGCAGATACCTCAGTAGCCCGGACCCCTCTGCTGTGCCAATGATGTATAAAACTCCAGCATATGCAGATACCTGAGTATCCCGGACCCCTCTGCTGTGCCAGTGATGTATAAAACTCCGGCACATGCAGATACCTCAGTAGGCCGGACCCCTCTGCCTTACCAGTGATGTATAAAACTCTGGTATATCCAGATTCCTCAGTAGGCCGAACCCCTCTGCCGTGCCAGTGATGTATAAAACTCCGGTGTATGCAGATACCTCAGTAGGCCGGACCTCTCTGCCGTGCCAGTGATGTATAAAACTCTGCCATATGCAGATACCTCAGTATCCTGGACCCCTCTGCCGTGCCAGCGACGTATAAAACTTTGCCATATGCAGATACCTCAGTAGGCCGGATCCCTCTGCTGTGCCAGCGATGTATAAAACTCCAGCATATGCAGATACCTCAGTAGGCCGGACCCCTCTGCCGTGCCAGTGATATATAAAACTCCGGCATATGCAGATACCTCAGTAAGCCGGACCCCTCTGCCGTGCCAGCGACGTATAAAACTCCACCATATGCAGATACCTCAGTAGGCCGGACCCCTCTGCCGTGCCAGTGATGTATAAAACTCCGGCATATGCAGATACCTCAGTATCCCGGACCCCTCTGCCGTGCCAGTGATGTATAAAACTCCGGCATATGCAGATACCTCAGTAAGCCGGACCTCTCTGCCGTGCCAGCAAATGTATAAAACTCCAGCATATGCAGATACCTCAGTAGCCCGGACCTCTCTGCCGTGCCAGCGACGTATAAAACTCCGGTGTATGGAGATACCTCAGTAGGCCGGACCCCTCTGCCGTGCCAGCGACATATAAAACTCTGGTGTATGCAGATACCTCAGTAGGCCGGACCCCTCTGCCGTGCCAGCGACGTATAAAACTCCGGTGTATGTAGATACCTCAGTAGGCCGGACCCCTCTGCCGTGCCAGTGATGTATAAAACTTCGGTGTATGTAGATACCTCAGTAGGCCGGAACCCTCTGCCGTGCCAGTGATGTATAAAACTCCGGTGTATGCAGATACCTCAGTAGGCCGGACCCCACTGCCGTGCCAGCGATGTATAAAACTCAGGTGTATGCAGATACCTCAGTAGGCCGGACCTCTCTGCCTCGCCAGCGATGTATTAAACTCAGGCATATGCAGATACCTCAGTAGCCCGGACACCTCTGCCTCTCCAGCGATGTATAAAACTCCGGCATATGCAGATACCTCAGTAGGCCGGACCCCTCTGCCGTGCCAGTGATGTATAAAACTCCAGCATATGCAGATACCTCAGTAGGCCGGACCCCTCTGCTGTGCCAATGATGTATAAAACTCCAGCATATGCAGATACCTGAGTATCCCGGACCCCTCTGCTGTGCCAGTGATGTATAAAACTCCGGCCTATGCAGATACCTCAGTAGCCCGGACCCCTCTGCCGTGCCAGCGATGTGTAAAACTCCGGCACATGCAGATACCTCAGTAGGCCGGACCCCTCTGCCGTGCCAGCGATGTATAAAACTCCGGCATATGCAGATACCTCAGTAGCCCGGACCCCTCTGCCGTGCCAGCGACATATAAAACTCCGGCATATGCAGATACCTCAGTAGGCCGGACCCCTCTGCCGTGCCAGCGATGTATAAAACTCAGGCATATGCAGATACCTCAGTAGGCCGGACCTCTCTGCCTCGCCAGCGATGTATAAAACTCAGGCATATGCAGATACCTCAGTAGGCCGGACCTCTCTGCCTCGCCAGCGATGTATAAAACTCAGGCATATGCAGATACCTCAGTAGCCCGGACCTCTCTGCCTCGCCAGCGATGTATAAAACTCCGGCATATGCAGATACCTCAGTATCCTGGACCCCTCTGCTGTGCCAGTGATGTATAAAACTCCGGTGTATGCAGATACCTCAGTAGGCCGGACCCCTCAGCCGTGCCAGTGATGTGTAAAACTCCGCCAACATGCAGATACCTCAGTAGCCCGGACCCCTCTGCTGTGCCAGCGACGTATAAAACTCCGCCATATGCAGATACCTCAGTAGGCCGGACCCCTCTGCTGTGCCAGCGACGTATAAAACTCCGCCATATGCAGATACCTCAGTAGGCCGGACCCCTCTACTGTGCCAGTGATGTATAAAACTCCAGCATATGCAGATACCTCAGTAAGCCGGACCTCTCTGCCGTGCCAGCGATGTGTAAAACTCCGGCATATGCAGATACCTCAGTAGCCCGGACCCCTCTGCTGTGCCAGTGATGTATAAAACTCCGGTGTATGCAGATACCTCCAGTAGCCCGGACCCCTCTGCTGTGCCAGCGATGTATAACACTCCGGTGTATGCAGATACCTCAGTAGCCCGGACCCCTCTGCTGTGCCAGCGATGTATAAAACTCCGGCATATGCAGATACGTCAGTAGCCCGGACTCCTCTGCCGTGCCACTGATGTATAAAACTCCGGCATATGCAGATATGTCAGTAGCCCGGACTCCTCTGCCGTGCCAGCGATGTATAAAACTCCGGCATATGCAGATACCTCAGTATCCTGGACCCCTCTGCTGTGCCAGTGATGTATAGAACTCCGGTGTATGCAGATACCTCAATAAGCCGGACCTCTCTGCCGTGCCAGTGATTTATAAAACTCTGCCATATGCAGATACCTCAGTATCCCGGACCCCTCTGCCGTGCCAGTGACGTATAAAACTACAGCATATGCAGATACCTAAGTATCCCGGACCCCTCTGCTGTGCCAGTGATGTATAAAACTCCGGCCTATGCAGATACCTCAGCAGCCCGGACCTCTCTGCCGTGCCAGCGATGTATAAAACTCCGGCATATGCAGATACCTCAGTAGACCGGATCTCTCTGCCGTGCCAGCGACGTATAAAACTCCGCCATATGCAGATACCTCAGTAGGCCTGACCCCTCTGCTGTGCCAGTGATGTATAAAACTCCAGCATATGCAGATAACTCAGTAGGCCGGACCCCTCTGCCTTACCAGTGATGTATAAATCTCCAGCATATGCAGATAACTCAATGGGCCGGACCCCTCTGCCGTGCCAGCGATGTATAAAACTCCGGCATATGCAGATACCTCAGTAGGCCGGACCTCTCTGCCGTGCCAGCGATGTGTAAAACTCCGGCATATGCAGATACCTCAGTAGCCCGGACCCCTCTGCCTTGCCAGCGATGTATAACACTCCGGTATATGCAGATACCTCAGTAGCCCGGACCCCTCTGCTGTGCCAGCGATGTATAACACTCCGGTGTATGCAGATACCTCAGTAGGCCGGACCACTTTGCCTTACCAGTGATGTAGAAAACTCCGGTGTATGCAGATACCTCAGTAGTCCGGACCCCTCTGCCGTGCCAGTGATGTAGAAAACTCCGGTGTATGCAGATACCTCAGTAGGCCGGACCCCTCTGCTGTGCCAGTGATGTAGAAAACTCCGGTGTATGCAGATACCTCAGTAGGCCGGACCCCTCTGCCGTGCCAGTGATGTATAAAACTCCAGCATATGCAGATAACTCAGTGAGCCGGACCCCTCTGCTGTGCCAGCGACGTATAAAACTCCGCCATATGCAGATACCTCAGTAGGCCGGACCACTTTGCCTTACCAGTGATGTATAAAACTCCGGTGTATGCAGATACCTCAGTAGTCCGGACCCCTCTGCCGTGCCAGTGATGTAGAAAACTCCGGTGTATGCAGATACCTCAGTAGGCCGGACCCCTCTGCTGTGCCAGCGATGTATAACACTCCGGTGTATGCAGATACCTCAGTAGGCCGGACCACTTTGCCTTACCAGTGATGTATAAAACTCCGGTGTATGCAGATACCTCAGTAGCCCGGACCCCTCTGCTGTGCCAGTGATGTATAAAACTCCAGTATATGCAGATACCTCAGCAGCCCGGACCTCTCTGCCGTGCCAGCGATGTATAAAACTGCGGCATATGCAGATACCTCAGTAGCCCGGACCCCTCTGCCGTGCCAGCAAATGTATAAAACTCCAGCAAATGCAGATACCTCAGTAGCCCGGACCTTTCTGCCGTGCCAGCGATGTATAAAACTCCAGCATATGCAGATACCTCAGTAGCCCGGACCCCTCTGCCGTGCCAGCGATGTATAAAACTCCGGTGTATGCAGATACCTCAGTAGGCCGGACTCTCTGCCGTGCCAGTGATGTATAAAGCTTCGGTGTATGTAGATACCTCAGTAGGCCGGACCCCTCTGCCGTGCCAGTGATGTATAAAACTCCGGTGTATGCAGATACCTCAGTAGGCCGGACCCCTCTGCCGTGCCAGCGACGTATAAAACTCCGGTATATGCAGATACCTCAGTAGGCCGGACCCCTCTGCCGTGCCAGTGATGTATAAAACTCCAGCATATGCAGATACCTCAGTAGGCCGGACCCCTCTGCCGTGCCAGTGATGTATAAAACTTCGGTGTATGTAGATACCGCAGTAGGCCGGACCCCTCTGCCGTGCCAGTGATGTATAAAACTACAGCATATGCAGATACCTCAGTAGGCCGGACCCCTCTGCCGTGCCAGCGACGTATAAAACTCCGGTATATGCAGATACCTCAGTAGGCCGGACCCATTTGCTGTGCCAGCGACGTATAAAACTCCGGCATATGCAGATACCTCAGTAGGCCGGACCCCTCTGCTGTGCCAGTGATGTATAAAACTCCGGCATATGCAGATACCTCAGTAGGCCGGACCCCTCTGCTGTGCCAGTGATGTATAAAACTCCAGCATATGCAGATAACTCAGTAGGCCGGACCCCTCTGCCTTACCAGTGATGTATAAATCTCCAGCATATGCAGATAACTCAATGGGCCGGACCCCTCTGCTGTGCCAGCGACGTATAAAACTCCGCCATATGCAGATACCTCAGTAGGCCGGACCCCTCTGCTGTGCCAGCGATGTATAAAACTCAGGCATATGCAGATAACTCAATGGGCCGGACCCCTCTGCCGTGCCAGCGATGTATAAAACTCAGGCATATGCAGATACCTCAGTAGGCCGGACCTCTCTGCCGTGCCAGCGATGTGTAAAACTCCGGCATATGCAGATACCTCAGTAGCCCGGACCCCTCTGCCTTGCCAGCGATGTATAACACTCCGGTGTATGCAGATACCTCAGTAGCCCGGACCCCTCTGCTGTGCCAGTGATGTATAAAACTCTGGTGTATGCAGATACCTCAGTAGCCCGGACCCCTCTGCTGTGCCAGCGATGTATAACACTCCGGTGTATGCAGATACCTCAGTAGGCCGGACCACTTTGCCTTACCAGTGATGTATAAAACTCCGGTGTATGCAGATACCTCAGTAGTCCGGACCCCTCTGCTGTGCCAGCGATGTATAACACTCCGGTGTATGCAGATACCTCAGTAGGCCGGACCCCTCTGCTGTGCCAGCGATGTATAACACTCCGGTGTATGCAGATACCTCAGTAGGCCGGACCCCTCTGCCGTGCCAGTGATGTATAAAACTCCAGCATATGCAGATACCTCAGTAGCCCGGACCTCTCTGCCGTGCCAGCGATGTATAAAACTCCGGCATATGCAGATACCTCAGTAGCCCGGACCCCTCTGCCGTGCCAGCAAATTTATAAAACTCCAGCAAATTCAGATACCTCAGTAGCCCGGACCCCTCTGCCGTGCCAGCGATGTATAAAACTCCGGTGTATGCAGATACCTCAGTAGGCCGGACCCCTCTGCCGTGCCAGTGATGTATAAAACTCCAGCATATGCAGATACCTCAGTGGGCCGGACCCCTCTGCCGTGCCAGCGATGTATAAATCTCCGGCATATGCAGATACCTCAGTAGCCCGGACCTCTCTGCCGTGCCAGTAATGTATAAAACTCCGGTGTATGCAGATACCTCAGTAGGCCGGACCCCTCAGCCGTGCCAGTGATGTGTAAAACTCCGCCAACATGCAGATACCTCAGTAGCCCGGACCCCTCTGCCGTGCCAGCGACGTGTAAAACTTTGGTGTATGCAGATACCTCAGTAGCCCGGACCCCTCTGCCTTGCCAGCGATGTATAACACTCTGGTGTATGCAGATACCTCAATAGGCCGGACCTCTCTGCCGTGCCAGTGATGTATAACACTCCGGCATATGCAGATACCTCAATAGGCCGGACCCCTCTGCCGTGTCAGCGACGTATAAAACTCCAGCATATGCAGATACCTCAGTAGGCCGGACCCCTCTGCCGTGCCAGCGACGTATAAAACTCCGGCATATGCAGATACCTCAGTAGGCCGGACCCCTCTGCCGTTCCAGCGATGTATAAAACTCCGGCATATGCAGATACCTCAGTAGGCCGGACCCCTCTGCCGTTCCAGCGATGTATAACACTCCGGCATATGCAGATACCTCAGTAGGCCGGACCTCTCTGCTGTGCCAGTGATGTATAACACTCCGGCATATGCAGATATCTCAGTAGGCCGGACCCCTCTGCCGTGCCAGCGACGTATAAAACTCCAGCATATGCAGATACCTCAGTAGGCCGGACCCCTCTGCCGTTCCAGCGATGTATAACACTCCGGCATATGCAGATACCTCAGTAGTCCGGACCTCTCTGCTGTGCCAGTGATTATATCACTCACCGGTCACCCTTGCTGGCCTAGCGCACATACAGAAAGTGGCAGTAGCAGGTGGAGAGGAATGATGTGCAGCGTAGGCAGGACCATTGTGGGAAAATTACTTTTTAATTTTTGGTCTTTCTTACCTTCACTTTAATGCGAAAAAATATTTGTTTAATTGTGATGAGTATCTAGAAGCAATGACTGAGCTGTAAGTAGAACAAGAAAACGTTCATGCAAATTTGTTTATAGAGCTCATTTTTCAGAACCAAGTGCAAATACTACACTGTTGCCCATGACGATTTGTCTGCTAGTGTCCCTGTATGGGTGTCGGCTTCTTCCGGCAGCCATTGTGTTATGTCTGATGTGTCTCTATGCATCTTCTCTGCTTTCTAACGATGCTCCTGCATTCCAGGGAGGTTTGACGAGTGCGTGGTTGAGGAGCGACGCCAGTGCGCCGAGGATTTGCTGCAGTTCTCCGCCAACATCCCGGCTCTCTATAACAGCGCTCAGCTGGAGGACTTCTTTAAGGTAAACAACAATTATCATGTTACTATTTGTTGCCAAGGCTTTTTAATCATTTTTTATTTTTTAAAAATTATTATTATTTCTCTAATGTCCTAGTGGATACTGGGGTGACATTGGTACCACGGGGTATAGATCGGGTCCACTGGAGCCTGGCACTTTAAGAAAACATTAGTGTGTGCTGGCTCCTCCCCTCTATGCCCTTCATGCAGACTCAGTATAGAAAATGTGCCCAGGGAGCCGGGTGCATTCCTCTGGAGCTCCAGAGAGTTTTCTTCACAAAAATGTTTTATTTTTATTTTCAGGCAGCACTGGTTGGCAGCCAGTCTGCCTGCGTCGTGGGACTTAGGTTGGTTCGGTCCCCCCAGGTAATGGTTTGTATCCCCACTGACAAGGCACTGAGCCCTGAGGCGCTGTTACGCTTACCCCTGGGTGTGCGCACACACCGGCAGCATGCGGCCACCCCTAACATGCTGAAGTAGACGCGGTGCGGTGAGTACAGACACCTGGGTCCCGGTTAGCGGGTCCCCGGTAACAAGTGGTGGCATTAGATCGCAGCGAGCTACGATGCCCGCTGCAGAAACCAGACTGGCACCGATGCAAGGGGGTTTCTAAACTTCCTTTTACACAAAAACTATGTTTTCAAGCCAGTATAATATGTGTGGGACCGCGTGCCATTGAGGGGGCGGGGCTTCCCGGAGAGCGGGACCTGAGGCTGAAGGCGCCATTTCATGCTGCTGCTGACTGAAAGCTGCATGTTACAGCTGCTCCTCCACAGATCCCGCGGTATTGTCCTCTCTGTGTCACTCCATTCGGGCTGTCTGGGATTATTGTGCTGTCTCACTATCTGTGTTGTCACTGTACTGTGTTTTTCTCATAATGCAGTTTTTTCTGCAACAAGAATGTCTGGAAAAAAGGCAATGTGTGTCCCTCATGTAACACTTAAGTTTAATCCTTCTCCAGGGGGATCCCTCCTGTGTGCCCAGTGTTCACAGGGTAGTAGTATGCAGGAACCTGAGTGGTTAGAATCATTCAAAGGCATGTTTGATAATATTAACACAGAATTAGGCACAGCCAGGCAGGAAAGACAGACCCTAAGGGCTAAAACACACTACCCGGCATTTGCCGGCCGGGAAAAAGCCGGACGGCTTTTTCCCGTGCCGGCATTGTAGTTAACAGTGTGAGGGCTAGGGTCCCTTCACACTGCACGGCCCCGGCCCGGCTGCCGGGTTGCAGCCGGGTCTCACCACTGGAAGGTCCGGCGGCCGGGCGGCCGCCGGGCCGTCTTTGCAGCCAGTGAACCGTGTGTGTGAAGGGGAGCTTTCACACACAACGTTTTTTTCTAAAGCCGTGTCTGATGCTGCGCATGCGCACAGCATCACACACGGCTCAAAGCTGTCCTGTGTGCGAGACTCTGCCGGTTTCTCCCGGATGGCAAAAAGCCGGACAAAGTTTGTCCGGCTTTTTGCCATCCGGGAGAAACCGGCCAGTGTGTTACAGCCCTTAAACAGGCTGTAGATGATTTCTTGGTTAAGGCTGCTGACCACAGACAGGCTCCTCAGCCCCCTCTAGTGGTGTCTCATAAACGCACGCTCCCACAGGTATTTCAGTCTGATTCTGGTAATGAATTACCAGACCTGGATGACTGAGAGATAGACATGGAAGATGACAATTCTCTGTTCCCGGGTGTTGAGGCCCTGATTTACTCTATTAGAGAAGTACTCAACATACTGGATAAGGAGACAGAACTGGAAGAGGAATTGTTTTTTAATGTGAAACCAAAATCCTCTGCCATCTTTCCTATATCTAAGGAATTAAACTCCCTGTCTAAGGAGGTGTGGGTCAATCCCGACAAGAAATTCAAAACTCCTCAACTGTTACTAAATTCCTTTCCTTTCCATCCTGAGGATAGGAAAGTATGGGAAAAACCCCCGTCAGTGGATACTTCAGTGTCCAGGCTGTCACGTAAACTTGTACTGCCTGTACCTGGGGCTATCTCTCTCAAGGACCCAGCTAACCGCAAGATTGAGACTACACTCAAATCAATTTATACTGCGGTGGGCGTAGCTCAGAGGCCCACGGTAGCGTGCGGCTGGATTTCTAGGGTCATGGTAAAATGGGCTGACCATATAATAGAGGGGTATTACTCCCTGCCTCAGGGAGAGATCTTTACTCTGCTGCATCTTATCCAGGATGCTGCAATTTTTATGAGTGAAGCCGTTAAAGATACGTCTCATCAATGGCCGTACCACAGCTATGGCAATCTCGGCTCGCAGGGCCCTATGGATGCAACACTAGTCAGCGGATGCTGATTCCAAGAAAGGTGTGGAGAATCTTCCTTTTACAGTGGATGCCTTGTTTGGGGAAGAACTGAACTAGTGGATTTCTCAGGCGACGGTGGGTAAGGCCACATATATGCCGTCTGCTGTCCCTGGGCCCTCTCTGCAGTCCTTTCGTGTGGCCAGATTCAGAGGCAGAGCCAGAGGTGCCTCGAATGCTGCTAGAGGAAATCGCGTTAAGTCCTGTAAACTAGCGGCTGCTGGATCTCTGGACCAGGCCTCCGGATCCTCATCCACGATGCCCTCCGCATGACGGTTGGCCCCAGCAGCAGGGCGACTTCCAGGTAGGTGCTCTCCTTCAGCACTTTGCCCATGTGTCGGCTCTGTCCTGCCCTGATCATTGGTTGGAATTTCAAGCACTACCTCCTCTCAGATTTTTCAAGTCAAGCTTACCAGCTTCAGCCATAGCAAGTTACCTTGCAAGATGCCATTCATAAACTGATACAAACGGGGGTTGTTGTCCCAGTACCTCCTCTGTTGCACAACAGGGGTTTTTACTCCAGTCTATTTGTTGTACCGAAACCGGATGGTTCGGTACGACCCATCTTGAACCTAAAAAATCTGAATCCATATCTACTCTTGTTTAAATTCAAGATGGAATCCCTGAGAGCGTTGGTCTCCGGTCTGGTGGAGGGGGAGTTCCTAGTTTCCCTGGATGTAAAGGATGCTTACCTCCCATATGGCCTCCTCGCCAGGCTTGCCTCCGATTCGCCATACTGGACCATCACTTCCAGTTTTAGGCCTTACCCTTTGGTCTCTCCACAGCTCCAAGGGTATTCACAAAGGCCATGGTGCTGCAATTACTCAGGATGGGGGTCAACATAGTCCCCTACTTGGACGATCTCCTAATAAAGGCGGTGACCAGGGAGCATCTACTACACAGCATCGACTTGACGACTCGCCTGCTTACGGATCATGGGTGGATCTTAAATTTTAGGAAGTCTCACCTGAAACCATCACAATGAATTCAGTTCATGGGAATGAAACTAGACACTGTCAGTGATCGCGCGGAGTCCAAAAAAAAGTGGGTCCCAGGGACCCCTCACTTTTGAAAATTGGGGTCCTACTTTTCTGAGTCCCATCAGAATGAAGGTTTTTATTAATCTTATTAATTATTCAAATCTAAAAACACAGACTTGATTAGGACACTACAAAGTGTTTAAAGGGGGTGGGAGGGGGGTGACAATGCTGCTGGGCTGTGTAGCATACAGAACCCTCTGCACCAGAGCTGTAAGTAGACATTATGTTGTCCTAAGACAGAAAGTGAATTGGTGTTCCCCTCCCCAGATGCTAAAGAATGGACAGTGCACGCCGAAGGCGCGCCGCAAAAATGTAGGGGCGTGGCCACATAATAGTGGCAATTCACATTACACCACACAGTAGTGCAGCTTATACACATTGCACCAGGTAAAACCTCCTATACACACTGCGACAGGTAGGGCACGTTATACATACTGCGCCACATAGAGCATGGTCTACACATTGCGCCAGGCAGAGCATGTTATACACATTGCGCCAGGCAGAGCATGTTATACACATTGCACCAGGCAGAGCACATTATACACATTGCGTCAGGTGGAGCACATTATACACATTGCACCAGGTAGAGCGCCGAGACACATTGCACCAGGTGGAGCACTTTATACACATTGCGCCAGGCAGAGCATATTATACACATTGCGCCAGGCAGAGCATATTATACACATTGCACCAGGCAGAGCATATTATACACATTGCACCAGGTAGAGCACTGAAACACATTGCACCAGGTAGAGCGCCGAGACGCACTGCACCAGGTAGAGCGCCGAGACACATTGCACCAGGTAGAGCGCCGAGACACATTGCATCATACCCCGGGCACACACACAGCAGCTACCCACCACACACCCCGGACGCGCGCACACACACACACCATCTGCCCACCTTATACCCCGGACGCACACACACACACACACACACACACACACACACACACACACACACACACACAACATCTGCCCGGGGCACACTCAGCAGCTGCCAACCTCATACCCCGGGCACACTCAGCAGCTGCCCACCTCATACTCCAGGCACACACATACACACACACACACATACACACACACACACACACACACACACACACACACAGCATCTGCCACCTCATAATCCCCCCCCCCCCTTATACCCCGTGCACACACCCAGTAATTGCCCCCCCCTCCCCATACAACCCGGACACACAAGCAGTAATTGACCATCTCCCCTTATACCCCAGGCACACACACACACACTAACTGGCCCCCTCCACTTACACACCGCAACAGTGCAACCACCTCCTCGCTGGCAGAGCCCATATGGCAGGAATGGCGAGAGCCGGCAGCCAGAAGTCAGTTTACAGCAGCACGGAGACCGGGTTGGCGGGAGATGTACACCGCACACACGCTGGCCGGCGCTCAGAGCGGCTGACAGGAGCGGCGGGGAAACTGACCTGTGGAGAGGCGGTGCGCTTAGTCCATGAACACGGGCGCCGGAGCGAAGGGTTCAGTCAACAGCAGCGCTAAGTCTGTGACGAATCGGCGCCTCCGCGGTGCTCACCTTCTCCCCCCACAGTCGTGGGCATCAATCACTCACTTAACAGGAAGTGATTGGCTGCTGCAGCAGAGCGCGTCCCCGGGGACTCGCCCATTTCAGAAAAGTGATTTACCTTCCCTCAAAATCGGGTAAAATACGCGCTATAGCGCGTTTTTGCGATCACTGACTGTGTCTCAGAAGGTATTCCTTCCAATGGACAAGGCCTTGACTATCCAAGCTATGGTCTGCTCGGTGCTCAAGCCCCGCAAAATCTCAATTCATCTTTGCATTCGCTTACTGGGCAGGATGGTATCCTCCTATGAGGCTATCCAGTACGGCAGGTTTCATACCCATCCGTTCCAGCTCGATCTGTTGGACAAGTGGTCAGGGTCGCACATGCACATGCACCAGAGTGTAACTCTGTCGCCAAAAGCACGGATTTCCCTGTTATAGTGGCTACAAGTCTCTCACTTTGTGGAGGGCCGGAGTTTCAGTACCCAGTCATGGATCCTACTGACAACGAATGCCAGCCTCCGAGGTTGCAGTGCTGTGACCCAGGGGGCCCAGTACCAGGGGACGTGGTCGAGTCCAGAATCTGCACTCCCTATAAATGTACTGGAACTGAGGGCAATTTACAGTGCTCTTCTGCAGGCTTTCTATCTTCTCTGGAATCAAGCCATCCAGGTACAGTCTGACAATGCCACGGCAGTGGTGTACATAAACCGACAAGGAGGAACAAAAAGCAGGGCTGCAATGCAAGAGGTGTCAAGATACTTCTCTGGGCGGAGGCCAACGCAAGGGCTATCTCGCCCATATTTATTCCAGGCGTGGACAATTGGGAAGCGGACTTCCTCAGCAGGCACTACTTTCATCCGGGGGAATGGGGCCTCCATCCTCAGGTGTTTCAACAATTGATTCACCAGGGGGTTGTCCGCTGATAGACTTGATGGCTTCTCGAATCAACAAGAAGCTCCGTCGTTACTGTTCCAAAACGGATCCGCAGGCTGCAGCAGTAGATGCTCTGACAGCGCCATGGACTTACCAGTTTGTATACCTGTTTACTCCAATCCCTCTCATTACCAGAGTTCTGAAAAAAACTCAAAAGGGAAAGCATTTAGGCAATTCTAATTGCCTGATTGGCCTCGACGGGCCTGGTATGCAGACCTCCTGGCCATGTCTCTGGAGGAACCCCGGCCTCTGCCGCTTCTCAAGGACATTCTTCAACAAGGACCATTCGTCTATACAGACTTACAGCTGCTACGTTTGACGGCTTGAAAGTTGAAAGGGAGATTCTAGCCAGAAAAGGTCTCACCTCCAAGGCATTTCCACTATGGTCCAGGCCCGGAAGGTGTTTACGTCAAAACATTACCACCGTATCTGGAAGAAATCTGTTTCTTGGTGTGAAGGTACAAAATAATCTCCTGCGGAGTTTCACCTTGGTCGGTTTCTACGCTTCCTGCAAGCTGGCGTAGATATGGGCCTACGGTTAGGCTCCATCAAAGTCCAGATTTCGTCTCTCTCCCTCTTCTTCCAAAAACAACTTGCAGTATTGCTAGAAGTTCAGACTTTCCTGAAGGGTGTTCTTCACATTCATCCACCCTTCATACCTCCCACGGCTCCGTGGGATCTCAATGTGGGCTTGACTTTTCTACAGTCGGACTGGTTTAAACCCTTGCAAAGGGTGGAATTGAAATACCTAACTTGCAAGACAGTCATGTCGCTGGCGTTAGCCTCTGCAAGACGTGTTTCGGAATTGGGGGCCTTATCCTGTAAGAGCCTGTATTTGATATTTCATGAGGATAGGGCGGAGCTCTGGACTCGCCTGCAGTTTTTGCTGAAAGTAGTGTGGCTTTTCACGTAAACCTATAGTGGTTGTTTGTAAAGTTCTACAGGTTCGACACCTTGACCAGAGATGACCTTCAGTTTGGTCAGGCGGTTTTGCAGGGGTCTCAGCACTCCACCACCCATTCTGGGAGCTTTGGGACTTCCCCATGGTACTAATGTCACCCCAGTATCCACTAGGACGTTAGAGAAAATAGGAATTTAATACCTACCGGTAATTCCTTTTTCTCGTAGTCCGTAGTGGATACTGGGTGCCCGCCTCAGTGCTTCGTACTCCTGCTTACATGGTTGTAAGTGTTCTTGGTTGGGTCTGCTGTTGCTGTCCCTGTTCCATGTTTGGTTAGCGTTGCTATCCTTTGTTGTGAGAAGGTCAAATTATTTCTAATAATTATTTAAAATGCCGGCGTTAATATATGTTGCGGACACATGGCGCATCTTATTACCATATACGATAAAAGTGCGCTGTACGTCGCAAACACTACATCCCTTAAGAGAAAACAAGCACTCGCACACATTGTCCGAGTTCCAACGCTCAGTAATGTATATATTTGATATTAAAAGGGTATGCATACAATATAACACATGTACAGTATATATATGGTTACAGATTTACAATTACACAGGAAGCAGTTGTTACAAAAGAATCCATACAGTTACAGCCAGCAATACTCCACCCTATTTGCTCAATGCACTGTCCTCTCCATTTTCTCCATCTTTCCCTCTCTCTCTCAATGCTCAGCGACTAACACAGTAGCAGAAAAACAGCAAACAGAAATTCTTGTGTCTGCAATCACCTATACACTATGTATTTTTGGGGGACTACATGTCTTCTGTTATTGGTCCAGGGGAGGGAACTTTCTCATTCATGATGTGTCATTGGTCAGTGTGAGGGCTTTTGTTCTAGGTTGCTGGCCCATGTGTCTTCAGGAAATCCTTTGTTCACTTTAGAATTGTGGCTTCATATTCATACATGTGTTTCAATATGCTACAACCTACGCACTGCCATCAAACCAACACACTCATTCCCCTGATCATTTTGACACCAAGCATGACATGTTTATCTTGTTCCGTTCCAATAATACATATACATGATGTTATACTCCATTATATAATTTAAAGCATTATAATGTCTAGTGCTTGACATGTTTAATTTATGTGTGGTATGAAATATGTGTTGAATATATCTTTGTGGCGTGTCTGTGTGAGTGCATATGCTACCATATATCGCTGTGCACGCTGCGTATATTCGCACGCACAGCGACTCATCCGTGTGGAGTTTGTATGTTTTCTGTATGTAATATTTTTTACTTCGACAGTTGTACAGTAGTTAGCATTGCTTTCCTCTGTTCTGGTTAGTGCTGCTATCCTGTATTACTGTTGTGTGTTGGTTCGTTACCTCGCCGCTTTTTGTGTTATATCCTCTTCTCATGGTATGTCCGTCTCCTCGGGCACAGTTTTTTCCTAGCCTGAGTCTGGTAGGAGGGGCATAGAGGGGAGGATCCAGCACACACTATTGATTTCTTAAAGTGCCAGGCTCCAGTGGACCCGATCTTTACCCCATGGTACTAATGTCACCCCAGTATCCACTACGGACTACGAGAAAAGGAATTGCCGGTAGGTATTAAATTCCTATTTTTTTATTTTTACATTTGCTGCAATATGACAAGCTTGATGCTGAAGGGACGCCGTATACAAATGATGTGTGCTCCTATGAGCAGACGTATGGTCATATCCCATGATAACCTATAAGGTTCCTGATCAGATCATTAAAGGACATTCGGGGTAATTCGGCCTGGATCGCCGCAGCGATCGCAGTCTGAATCCCTTTGTGGGCTGTGATCGCCAGGCAGAGGCGGGGCGGAAGGGAGCGTGCCAATATGGCGCTGTCCGTACTACACAGGTGTGTCTGGACCGTTACGGGGCCGACCCTCGGCGGCTGTGTGGCAGTCGGGTAGCCGCCTGTCAGCGAGCAGGAGCGCACAGGCAGGGAGCTACTCACCAGGTGCAAGGCTTTTGCACCCGTGGGGGGGGGGGGGGGTAGTGGGGCAGGGCCTGACATGCGGGGCGGACTAGCCCTCTGCTGGACGTCCCCCCGCATGTCTGAGTAACTGATCGTCGATGTGCTAAGTTTAGCACATCGACGATCAGATTTGAATTACCCCCTTTGTGGCCAGTTTATACAGTATCCTGAAACCGCTCCGACCGCTGCGCAAATGATACAAGATGGCCGATTATTGCCAATTTTATTTTTGGGTGTGGAACTATTGATTTGATATTAATTCTGCAAGCTCCCTGGTTTTGTCAGCCATTGCTGGTCCGTGCTCTTCTGACCATTTAATTGCAGCTTTAAGGATTAGATAAAATACCTGCGCGCAGCTGACGGGTTGTTGTTCTTGCAGGGCGGAGAAGTGCATGATGGGTCTGATCTGATTGGACCAGCAGAACCGTTTGGAGATTTTCCTGACAGTCTCTCCGACTGTAGCTCTGAAGGTGAGTGTAGTATGGGCAGGCGTCTTCCTTTCCTGCGTTCCCCAAGTGCGTATCCTTACTGTTATTTTATCCATACTGCATAGCATTTTCAGGTTTTTTTTATTTTAATTGATTTCTCTTGATTGCTGATTGGCTAGCTCACCCAAATATTCAGCGACATCAGACTCCTTATAACTGTACAACATAAAGTGTTTTTCTCTCTATGTAAGGCCACATGCTCATGAACATTTGTATATTGGGGAATCACAGTGGTCTAATGAGTAGCTTGCTGCCTATCGGTCTTGGGTTTGATTGCCACCAAGGCCCCTATGTGTGGAGTTTGTATGTTCTCCCGTGTTTGTGTGGCTATCCACCAGCTACTCTTGTTTCCTCCCACAATCCAAAAACATACTGGCAGGTTAATTCTGACAAAGAAAATTAACCCCAATAGCTCCACTGGTCAGGGACTGATGTTAATGAGAGGGATAGACTCTGTGAAGCGCTGCGGAGTGTGTGTGTGTGTGCTATATAAATAACTGGTAATAGATAATAATTACTGCTCTCTGCCTCCCCGTTGTTCCTGCTGTGTGCACGGCTCCGGGATTGCAGCGTGAATTCGCACTGCGCGTGCTCAGACAGTGAACACACTATGTGTGGCCAGCAAGACCTGTGCGCATTATGGCCCTCATTCCGAGTTGATCGCTAGCTGCTTTCGTTCGCAGCGCGGTGATTAGGTAAAAAAGCGACACTTCTGAGCATGCGTATGGGGCGCAATGCGCACGCGCGACGTACTTTCACAAAAGCCGATGTAGTTTCACACAGGGTCTAGCGACGCTTTTCAGTCGCACTGCTGATTGGTGAGTGATTGACAGGAAGTGGGTGTTTCTGGGTGGTAACTAACCGTTTTCGGGGAGTGAGTGAAAAAACGCAGGCGTGTCGGATAAAAACGCAGGAGTGGCTGGGGAAACGGGGGAGTGGCTGGACGAACGCAGGGCGTGTTTGTGACGTCAAAACAGGAACTGAAAAGTCTGAAGTGATCGCAAGCGCTGAGTAGGTCTGGAGCTACTCAGAAACTGAATCTTTTTTAGTAGCAGCGCTGCGATCCTTTCGTTCGCACTTCTGCTAAGATACACTCCCAGAGGGCGGCGGCTTAGCGTTTGCACTGCTGCTAAAAGCAGCTAGCGAGCGATCAACTCGGAATGAGGGTCCATGTGCGGATCAAACGTTTACAGCCGCAGAGGCGCTTCGCGTTGGCAAAGTCCAGTCATGACGACTCCTGCAATAAGCGCGTATTAGGATGTGTATCTTCGGCAGCTGCTGTAGGGTGCACTGATGAAGACGTGTAGTAAAGGTGGCACGAGCGCTGAACACGCAGAGGTGGGCGCATCTCACCATGTGTACACTTCTGCATATGTGTAGAAATATACACCTACTGTGCCACCAACTCTGTACATTTATCTCTATGCATGGCTGCAAGAGGGGGCTTCGGTGACTTTGTAAAAGGGTCTATTTTGGGTTGTGTCCAGCCATATCACGAGCCATGGTATCTAAGGTGATAGGCATAAATTAGAACGTCGGTGGCGTCATTTTTGTACTCCAAGTGACTTCCGCACATATAAGACTGTTTGCCACTCTTATCATAATGCTCTGGACACTGCCAAACAAACATATTTCCAATCTCTCATCTCTGCTCAAGCCTCTAACACCAAGCGACTTTTTAATATATTTAAAACGTCTCAACCCACCAGCCACTATCAATGCACAAGAAATTGTTTCCTACTTCAAGGACAAGATTGATAATATCCAATACACATGGTATGCTCTTCCTCATTCAGTGACCTGCTCAGTTCCATTCCTAAACCCTCTGGCACATTCTCTTCATTTGATCCCACTGGTGTCTTTCCTTCTCTATACAAGCATGCTGTGATTACTCCCATTCTGAAAATTCTGACCCTAGCTCTCTCTCATACTACCGTCCCATCTCTCGGCCTCCATGCCTCTCCAAGCTACTTGAGAGACTTGCCTACACTCGCCTCACACACTTTCTTAACTCACACCAACTTATTGGACCCACGTCAGTCAGGATTTCGTGCCCAACACTCCACAGAGACAGCACTGACTAAGGTAGTGAATGATCTGGTCACTGTGAAGTCTAAAGGCCATTACTCACTACTTATTCTTCTAGATCTCTCTGCTGCATGTGACACTGTGACCACTCTCTTCTCATACAAACACTACAATCCCTAGGTCTTCAGGACACAGCCCTTACTTGGTCCTCATCCTGCCTATCTAATCGCTCCTTCAGTGTTCGTTTCTCTGATTCCACCTCTCCTTCGCTACCTCTCTCAGTTGGAGTACCGCAAGGCTCAGTCCTAGGTCCTCTGCTTTTCCCTATCTATACCTTATCTCTTGGTAAACTAATCAGCGCTTTCAGATTTCAATATCATCTGTACGCGGATGATACTCAAATCTACCTATCCTCCCCTGATTCGTCACCATCTGTATTGGTCCTTGTCACTGAATGCCTCTCTGCCATTTCATCTTGGATGTCATCTCGCCACCTCAAACTTAATATTTCCAAAACCAAAATTGATTATATTTCCACTGGCCAATGATAGTTACCAACCTGATATCTCTATAACTGTTGGGAAATCAACAATCAACTCTATCTCACAAGCTCGCTGCCTAGGTGTCATCCCTGACTCAGAACTGTCCTTTGTTCCCCACATTCAGTCTGTCTCAAAATCATGTTACAAATACATACATATAAAAACATATCCAAAATACGACCATATGTTACACAAGACACTGCAAACGCTCTGATCCATGCTCTCATTATCTCCCGCATTGATTATGCAATAGTCTCCTGACTGGTCTTCCCAAAAAGAGACTCTCACCACTACTATCCATTCTGAATGCAGCTGCGAGGCTAATCTTCCTCACTAGATGTTCATCATCTATGGATCCGCTCTGTCAGTCCCTCCATTGGTTACCTGTACTCTACCGCATTCAATATAAAATACTTTTACTTACACACTAGGTTACTAACCAAACTACGCCAACGTACATCACTTCTCTTATCTCATAATATCTCCCAACCCGACCTCTTCGCTCTGCACAAGATCTGCGTCTCTCACCCACACGCATTACTCGCTCCCACTCAAAATTACAGGACTTTTTCTGGGCTGTATCCACTCTGTGGAATACCCTCCCATGCACAATAAGACTCACCTCTAGTCTCCAAACCTTCAAGTGTTCCCTGAAAACTCTTCAGGCAAGCTTATTAGATTGCAGACCCGCCCATGTAACCTTCATCAACTTTCCTATCTAATTACATCCCCTCTGTACAGTCCACATGTATCCTCACATATTTGTTTCTTTCTTCACTTTCCCATCCTTCTGACCTCAGGCCAACATTGCTGCGTGACCATATCATACAGCCAACCAAGAACCTTTGCTGTCTGGCTTGGACCATTATACAACAGATAACACCTATCCTTATGTATCACCGTGGACCACCTTCTCCTTCTGCAAATCCTTCACTCTCTTGGTCTGTGTAATACTGACCTCTCCTGGCTGTTCTCCTACCTCTCTGACCGCGCCTCCTGTCTCCTCTTATGACTCCACCTCTCTTGCACTTCCCCTAATAGTAGGTGTCCCCCATGGTTCTGTTCTTGGACCACTCCTATTCTCCCTCTACACATCCTCATTAGGTGAGCTCATTCGCTCTTCTGACTTCCAATATCACCTCTATGCTGCTGATACTCAGATCTACCTTTCCTCCCCGGACCTCTCCCCCTCTCTCCTCACTCATACCTCCAACTGTCTCTTTGCTGCCTCTTACTGGATGAACCCGCAACTTTCTTACACCTAACATATCTAATATGAGCTGAGCATCTTCCCACCCTCCCACACAACCTCACCTCCCATAAAACTACATGATCTATTGATGGCACAACTATCTCCTCTAGCCCCCAAGTGCGCTGTCTTGGAGTAACCGACATTTAAAATACCGAAAAGGTCAAAATACCGACATTTAAAATGTCAAAAAGTCAACAAAAGTTTTACGTAGTTTTTTTGGTGTGTATGTTGACATGGACACCATATAAGTGTACCGCGTCCCCTTCGGGCACGGTGTCTCACTGCGCTCGGCACACTATTATATTCCCCCTCCAGGTCCACTGGGATGTAGTATGAACAAGTCGGTTTCAAGAAAAAAATCATGATAAACTCGTGTCGACTTTTTGACCTGTCAACATTTTAAGTGTCTGCATTTTGACCTTGTTGGTATTTTGACCATGTCGGAATTTTGACCGTTGGTCAACGGTTGTCGGGATTTTGATTGTGGGTAAATTGACCGCATCCCCACTGGTCACGTCCAGACTAGACTACTGTATTTTCCTCCTATCTGATCTCCCTGAGAAATGCCTCTATCCACTCCAATCTATCCTCCGTGCTGTTGCCCGGCTCATCTTCCTCACCAAACGCACTACGTCCACCTCTCCTCTCTTACAAGACCTTCACTGGCTCCCCTTCCGGATTCCAATTTCACTTACAAAGCCCTCACCCACTCCTTTCCCACTTACATCTCTGACCTTATCTCCCTTTACACTCCCACCCGTCCTCTTCACTCTGCTAATGCACGCCGACTCTCCTGTCTACTGATTACTCCTACTCCCTCCTCCAAGATTTTTCACGTGCTGCTCCCTTACTCTGGAATTCTCTACCTTTCCCCCTCAGACTCTCCACCTCTCTACAAAACTTCAAACAGACTCTCAAGACCCACTTCTTCACCAAACCCAGCCAAATCTCATCCTAACCCTCTGCTACCTGGCTCACTTCTACCCCATCGGTGTCACCCCTGTCTGTCTGCACCTCCCCTTCAGAATGTAAGCCCTCACGAGCAGGGCCCTCTTCCCTCATGTGCTTATCCTTCTCTTAGACTATTTTCTACTCTATACTCCCTACAACGGCACCTAATCCTCAGTTTCTGCCTCCCTAATGATTATTTCAGGGTCCTATCTCCTTATCCAGCAATATGTATTCGCCATGTCCTTGTCCTACATTGTCTTGTAGTGGAAGTCATTGTTTTCTTGTTTTGCTCAGTTGTTTATGTACTTTGATAGGCGCTGCAGAACCCTTCTGGCGCCATATAAATAAACTATAATAATAATTTGGAGCTTCTGCTCTGTTGCAGACTGAAGCGGGTCTCTTTGCCCGGCTTTAGGTGTGGGCAGTGGTAGATTCCTGCCACACCTGTTGCTTTTGTTCTGCCTCTCCCCTTTAGAATGTAAGCTCTCACGAGCAGGGCCCTCTTCCCTCATGTGATTATCCCTTTCTTACTTTAATAATCTTCAGCTGCACCAAATCCAGCAGTCTTCTGCCACCTGATACTTATCTCAGTGTCGTCTACTGGTGTAGTTATGCTTAGTTACCCTGTACTTGTCCTGTATTATGTGCATATGTACTCTGTAATTTGGCGCTGCGGAACCTTTGTGGCGCCATATAAAGAAGGTATAATAATAATAATATTAGAAATTGGTGAGACGGCTGTCATTCTGCAATGTGCATGGTATTATTTGCCCTCTTGGTGGCAGTGTTGCTGTGCTTGGTCCTCCGTCAGATGGAGATAAGGCCGGCCCGGCTTAGGACATAAATGTTTGGAATTCATTCTAGTGTCAGAATCTGGGAAACATCTGTGATTGAGAGATGCAAATTTGAAATGTTAACAGTATTCAAACCGGCCTTCAAAACACTTGAAAAATGAATATCTGTGTTTTTTTGTTTCATTTTTATTTTATTTTTTTCCTTAAGTGACAGTGCCAATTAAGTGTTGTGGCACTCAGCGACAATGATTGCACATAATACAGCTGGCAATGGTGACCCACAATAATCTACAGAATCTGAATTAATCAACTGCTAATTTTGCAGGGCAAGTAAATGGCATTTTTATGAAGGATGCTAAGAATGCTATTTTAGTGTTGTATATGTAGAAGATACATGAAAACACACATTTTGCGGTCATCGCAGGTACACTTTTATTCCATCACAGTTAACTGTTTAAGTGTATCCTTTTTCATTATGGACTGTTTAGATCACGATTGCAGAGAGGGTTATTTTACAGTGTTGTTGAATCTGTGCTGTGTATAAATTGCTGGTGACCTGAATCCTGATCACCTGCATAGTCCCAGATACTGCTACACCCACATGTACTGCACCTACAGTGTACCACCATTCCCCTGGTGCACAGTCACTGATCACCTGCATAGTCCCAGATACTGCTACACCCACATGTACTGCACCTACAGTGTACCACCATTCCCCTGGTGCACAGTCACTGATCACCTGCATAGTCCCAGATACTGCTACACCCACATGTACTGCATCTACAGTGTACCACCATTCCCCTGGTGCACAGTCACTGATCATCTGCATAGTCCCAGATACTGCTACATCCACATGTACAGCACCTACAGTGTACCACCATTCCCCTGGTGCACAGTCACTGATCACCTGCATAGTCCCAGATACTGCTACACCCACATGTACTGCACCTACAGTGTACCACCATTCCCCTGGTGCACAGTCACTGATCACCTGCATAGTCCCAGATACTGCTACACCCACATGTACTGCATCTACAGTGTACCACCATTCCCCTGGTGCACAGTCACTGATCACCTGCATAGTCCCAGATACTGCTACACCCACATGTACTGCATCTACAGTGTACCACCATTCCCCTGGTGCACAGTCACTGATCACCTGCATAGTCCCAGATACTGCTACACCCACATGTACTGCATCTACAGTGTACCACCATTCCCCTGGTGCACAGTCACTGATCATCTGCATAGTCCCAGATACTGCTACACCCACATGTACTGCATCTACAGTGTACCACCATTCCCCTGGTGCACAGTCACTGATCATCTGCATAGTCCCAGATACTGCTACACCCACATGTACTGCATCTACAGTGTACCACCATTCCCCTGGTGCACAGTCACTGATCACCTGCATAGTCCCAGATACTGCTACACCCACATGTACTGCACCTACAGTGTACCACCATTCCCCTGGTTCACAGTCACTGATCACCTGCATAGTCCCAGATACTGCTACACCCACATGTACTGCATCTACAGTGTACCACCATTCCCCTGGTGCATTGTCACTGATCACCTGCATAGTCCCAGATACTGCTACACCCACATGTACTGCATCTACAGTGTACCACCATTCCCCTGGTGCACAGTCACTGATCATCTGCATAGTCCCAGATACTGCTACACCCACATGTACTGCATCTACAGTGTACCACCATTCCCCTGGTGCACAGTCACTGATCAGCTACATAGTCCCAGATACTGCTACACCCACATGTGCTGCACACTACTGATAACAGCGCTGCATCTACAGTGTACCACCATTCCCCTGGTGCATAGTCACTGATCACCTGCATAGTCCCAGATACTGCTACATCCACATGTGCTGCACACTACTGATAACAGCGCTGCATCTGCAGTGTACCACCATTCCCCTGGTGCATAGTCACTGATCACCTGCATAGTCCCAGATACTGCTACATCCACATGTGCTGCACACTACTGATATAACAGCGCTGCATCTACAGTGTACCACCATTTCTCTAACGTCCTAAGTGGATGCTGGGACTCCGTAAGGACCATGGGGAATAGCGGCTCCGCAGGAGACTGGGCACAAAAGTAAAAGCTTGAACTAGCTGGTGTGCACTGGCTCCTCCCCCCATGACCCTCCTCCAAGCCTCAGTTAGATTCTTGTGCCCGAACGAGAAGGGTGCATGCTAGGTGGCTCTCCTGAGCTGCTTAGAGTAAAAGTTTATTTTAGGTTTTTTATTTTCAGTGGGTCCTGCTGGCAACAGGCTCACTGCATCGTGGGACTAAGGGGAGAAGAAGCGAACTCACCTGCGTGCAGAGTGGATTGGGCTTCTTAGGCTACTGGACATTAGCTCCAGAGGGACGATCACAGGTTCAGCCTGGATGGGTCCCGGAGCCGCGCTGCCGGCCCCCTTACAGAGCCAGAAGAACGAAGAGGTCCGGTGAAATCGGCGGCAGAAGACGTTCCTGTCTTCAACTAAGGTAGCGCACAGCACTGCAGCTGTGCGCCATTGCTCTCAGCACACTTCACACTCCGGTCACTGAGGGTGCAGGGCGCTTGGGGGGAGCGCCCTGAGACGCAATAAAAACTGAAATACCTTAGGATGGCAAAAGAAATACATCACATATAGCTCCTGGGCTATATGGATGTATTTAACCCCTGCCAGTTTTCCAGAAAAAAGCGGGAGATAAGGCCGTCGTGAAGGGGCGGAGCCTATCTCCTCAGCACACAAGCGCCATTTTCCCTCACAGTTCCGCTGGAAGGACGGCTCCCTGACTCTCCCCTGCAGTCCCTACAGAATCAGGGTAAAAACGAGAGAGGGGGGGCACTATTGGCAGCTAAATTATAAACAGCAGCTATAAAAGGGAGTAACACTTATATAAGGTTATCCCTATATATATATATATATATATATATATATATATATATATATATATATATATATATATATATATATATAGCGCTCTGGTGTGTGCTGGCAAACTCTCCCTCTGTCTCCCCAAAGGGCTAGTGGGGTCCTGTCCTCTATCAGAGCATTCCCTGTGTGTGTGCTGGGTGTCGGTACGATTGTGTCGACATGTATGAGGAGGAAAATGATGTGGAAGCAGAGCAATTGCCTGTGTTAGTGATGTCACCCCCTAGGGAGTCGACACCTGACTGGGTGGTTGTATTTAAAGAACTACGTGACAATGTCAGCACTTTACAAAAAACTGTTGACGACATGAGACAGCCGACAAATCAATTAGTGCCTGTCCAGGCGTCTCAGACACCGTCAGGGGCGATAAAACGCCCGTTAACTCAGTGGGTCGACACAGACCCAGACACAGATACTGAGTCCAGTGTCGACGGTGAGGAGACAAACGTAATGTCCAGTAGGGCCACACGTTACATGATCACGGCAATGAAAGAGGCATTGAACATTTCTGACACTACAAGTACCACAAAGAAGGGTATTATGTGGGGAGTAAAAAAACTACCAGTAGCTTTTCCTGAGTCAGATGAATTAAATGAGGTTAAAGCGTGGGTTTCCCCCGATAAAAAAGTGCTAATTTCTAATAAATTATTGGCACTATACCCTTTCCCGCCAGAGGTTAGGGCGCGTTGGGAAACACCCCCTAGAGTAGATAAAGCGCTCACACGTTTATCAAAACAAGTAGCGTTACCGTCTCCTGATACGGCCGCCCTCAAAGAACCAGCGGATAGAAGGCTGGAAAATATCCTGAAGGGTATATACACACATACTGGTGTTATACTGCGACCAGCAATCGCCTCAGCCTGGATGTGCAGTGCTGGAGTGGCGTGGTCGGATTCCCTGACTGAAAATATTGATACCCTGGATAGGGACAGTATATTACTAACTATAGAGCATTTGAAGGATGCATTACTATATATGCGTGATGCACAGAGGGATATTTGCACCCTGGCATCAAGAGTGAGTGCTATGTCCATTTCTGCCAGAAGAGCGTTATGGACGCGACAGTGGTCAGGGGATGCGGATTCCAAACGACATATGGAAGTATTGCCGTATAAAGGGGAGGAGTTATTTGGGGCCGGTCTATCGGACCTGGTGGCCACGGCAACGGCCGGAAAGTCCACCTTTTTACCCCAGGTCACCTCTCAGCAGAAAAAGACACCGTCTTTTCAAACTCAGTCCTTTTGTTCCCATAAGTACAAGCGGGCAAAAGGCCACTAATTTCTGCCCCGGGGCAGAGGAAGAGGAAAAAGACTGCACCAGGCAGCCTCTTCCCAGGAGCAGAAGCCCTCCTCTGCTTCTGCCAAGTCTTCAGCATGACGCTGGGGCTTTACAAGCGGACTCGGACACGGTGGGGGCCCGTCTCAAAAATTTCAATGCGCAGTGGGCTCACTCGCAAGTGGACCCCTGGATTCTGCAGGTAGTATCACAGGGGTACAAACTGGAATTCGAGACGTCTCCCCCTCGCCGGTTCCTGAAGTCTGCTCTACCAAAGTCTCCCTCCGACAGGGAGGCAGTTTTGGAAGCCATTCACAAGCTGTATTCCCAGCAGGTGATAATCAAGGTACCTCTTCTACAACAGGGAAAGGGGTATTATTCCACGCTGTTTGTGGTACCGAAGCCGGACGGCTCGGTGAGACCAATTTTAAATCTAAAATCCTTGAACACTTACATAAAGAGGTTCAAATTCAAGATGGAGTCACTCAGAGCAGTGATAGCAAACCTGGAAGAAGGGGACTATATGGTGTCTCTGGACATCAAAGATGCTTATCTCCACGTCCCAATCTACCCTTCTCACCAAGGGTACCTCAGGTTTGTAGTACAAAGCTGTCATTATCAGTTTCAGACGCTGCCGTTTGGGTTGTCCACGGCACCTCGGGTCTTTACCAAGGTAATGGCCGAAATGATGATTCTTCTTCGAAGAAGAGGCGTTTTAATTATCCCTTACTTGGACGATCTCCTGATAAGGGCAAGGTCCAGGGAACAGTTAGAAGTCGGAGTAGCACTATCTCAGTTAGTGTTACGTCAGCACGGGTGGATTTTAAATATTCCAAAATCGCAGCTGATTCCAACAACACGTCTCCTGTTCCTAGGAATGATTCTGGACACAGTCCAGAAAAAGGTGTTTCTCCCAGAGGAGAAGGCCAGGGAGTTATCCGAGCTAGTCAGGAATCTCCTAAAACCAGGCCAGGTGTCAGTGCATCAGTGCACGAGGGTCCTGGGAAAAATGGTGGCTTCTTACGAAGCGATTCCATTCGGAAGATTCCATGCAAGAACGTTTCAGTGGGATCTTCTGGACAAATGGTCCGGATCGCATCTTCAGATGCATCAGCGGATAACCCTGTCGCCAAGGACAAGGGTGTCTCTTCTGTGGTGGCTGCAGAGTGCTCATCTACTAGAGGGCCGCAGATTCGGCATTCAGGATTGGATCCTGGTGACCACGGATGCCAGCCTGAGAGGCTGGGGAGCAGTCACACAGGGACGAAATTTCCAGGGCTTGTGGTCAAGCATGGAAACATCTCTTCATATAAACATTCTGGAACTAAGGGCCATTTACAATGCCCTAAGTCAAGCAAAACCCCTGCTTCAGGGTCAGGCGGTATTGATCCAATCGGACAACATCACGTCAGTCGCCCACGAAAACAGACAGGGCGGCACGAGAAGCAGGAGGGCGATGGCAGAAGCTGCAAGGATTCTTCGCTGGGCGGAGAATCATGTGATAGCACTGTCAGCAGTGTTCATTCCGGGAGTGGACAACTGGGAAGCGGACTTCCTCAGCAGACACGACCTTCACCCGGGGGAGTGGGGACTTCATCCAGAAGTCTTCCAAGAGATGGTAAACCGTTGGGAAAAACCAAAGGTGGACATGATGGCGTCCCGTCTCAACAAAAAACTAGACAGATATTGCGCCAGGTCAAGGGACCCTCAGGCAATAGCGGTGGACGCTCTGGTAACACCATGGGTGTACCAGTCAGTGTATGTGTTCCCTCCTCTGCCTCTCATACCAAAAGTACTGAGAATCATAAAAAGGAGAGGAGTGTAAACTATACTCGTGGTTCCGGATTGGCCAAGAAGGACTTGGTACCCGGAACTTCAAGAGATGCTCACGGAGGAACCGTGGCCTCTACCTCTAAGAAAGGACCTGCTCCAGCAGGGGCCTTGTCTGTTCCAAGACTTACCGCGGCTGCGTTTGACGGCATGGCGGTTGAACGCCGGATCCTGAAGGAAAAAGGCATTCCAGAAGAAGTCATCCCTACCCTGATAAAGGCCAGGAAGGATGTAACCGCAAAACATTATCACCGCATTTGGCGAAAATATGTTGCGTGGTGTGAGGCCAAAGAGGCCCCTACAGAGGAATTTCAACTGGGTCGCTTCCTACATTTCCTGCAAACAGGACTGTCTATGGGCCTAAAATTAGGGTCCATTAAGGTTCAAATTTCGGCCCTGTCGATTTTCTTCCAAAAAGAACTGGCTTCAGTGCCTGAAGTCCAGACGTTTGTCAAAGGGGTACTGCATATACAGCCTCCTTTTGTGCCCCCGGTGGCACCTTGGGATCTCAATGTGGTTTTGGGGTTCCTAAAATCACATTGGTTTGAACCACTCACCACTGTGGAATTAAAATATCTCACATGGAAGGTGGTAATGCTGTTAGCCCTGGCTTCAGCCAGGCGTGTCTCCGAATTGGCGGCTTTATCTTATAAAAGCCCTTACCTGATTTTTCACACGGATAGGGCAGAATTGAGGACTCGTCCTCAATTTCTCCCAAAGGTGGTTTCAGCGTTTCACGTGAACCAGCCTATTGTGGTGCCTGCGGCTACTAGGGACTTGGAGGACTCCAAGTTACTGGACGTAGTCAGGGCCCTGAAAATATATATTTCCAGGACGGCTGGAGTCAGGAAATCTGACTCGCTGTTTATCCTGTATGCACCCAACAAGCTGGGTGCTCCTGCTTCTAAGCAGACGATTGCTCGTTGGATTTGTAGTACAATTCAGCTTGCACATTCTGTGGCAGGCCTGCCACAGCCAAAATCTGTAAAAGCCCATTCCACAAGGAAGGTGGGCTCATCTTGGGCGGCTGCCCGAGGGGTCTCGGTTTTACAACTTTGCCGAGCAGCTACTTGGTCAGGGGCAAACACGTTTGCTAAATTCTACAAATTTGATACCCTGGCTGAGGAGGACCTGGAGTTCTCTCATTTAGTGCTGCAGAGTCATCCGCACTCTCCCGCCCGTTTGGGAGCTTTGGTATAATCCCCATCGTCCTTACGGAGTCCCAGCATCCACTTAGGACGTTAGAGAAAATAAGAATTTACTTACCGATAATTCTATTTCTCATAGTCCGTAGTGGATGCTGGGCGCCCATCCCAAGTGCGGATTGTCTGCAATACTTGTATATAGTTATTGTTACAAAATTCGGGTTATTATTGTTGTGAGCCATCTTTTCAGAGGCTCCTTCGTTTATCATACTGTTAACTGGGTTCAGATCACAGGTTGTACGGTGTGGCTGGTATGAGTCTTACCCGGGATTCAAGATCCTTCCTTATTATGTACGCTCGTCCGGGCACAGTATCCTAACTGAGGCTTGGAGGAGGGTCATGGGGGGAGGAGCCAGTGCACACCAGCTAGTTCAAGCTTTTACTTTTGTGCCCAGTCTCCTGCGGAGCCGCTATTCCCCATGGTCCTTACGGAGTCCCAGCATCCACTACGGACTATGAGAAATAGAATTATCGGTAAGTAAATTCTTATTTTCCCTGGTGCATAGTCTGTGATCAACTGCATAGTGACTCTCCCAGATACTGCTACATCCATCCACATGTGCAGCACACTACTGATAACAGCGCTGCAGCTACAGTGTACCACCATTCCCCTGATGCATAGTCACTGATCACCTGCATAGTCCCAGATACTGCTACACCCACATGTTCTTCACACTACTGATAACAGCGCTGCATCTACATTCTAACACCATTCCCCTGGTGCATAGTCACTGATCACCTGCATAGTGACAGATACTGCTACACCCACATGTGCTGCACACTACTGATAACAGCGCTGCATCTACAGTGTACCACCATTCCCCTGGTGCATAGTCACTGATCACCTGCATAGTCCCAGATACTGCTACATCCACATGTGCTTCACACTACTGATAACAGCGCTGCACCTACAGTGTACCACCATTCCCCTGGTGCATAGTCACTGATCACCTGCATAGTGACAGATACTGCTACACCCACATGTGCTGCACACTACTGATAACAGCGCTGCATCTACAGTGTACCACCATTCCCCTGGTGCATAGTCACTGATCACCTGCATAGTCCCAGATACTGCTACATCCACATGTGCTTCACACTACTGATAACAGCGCTGCACCTACAGTGTACCACCATTCCCCTGGTGCATAGTCACTGATCACCTGCATAGTCCCAGATACTGCTACACCCACATGTTTTGCGCACTACTGATAACAGCGCTGCATCTGCAGTGTACCACCATTCCCCTGGTGCATAGTCACTGATCACCTGCATAGTCCCAGATACTGCTACACCCACATGTTTTGCGCACTACTGATAACAGCGCTGCATCTACAGTGTACCACCATTCCCCTGATGCATAGTCACTGATCACCTGCATAGTCCCAGATACTGCTACACCCACATGTGCTGCATCTACAGTGTACCACCATTCCCCTGGTGCATAATCACTGATCACCTGCATAGTCCCAGATACTGCTACACCCACATGTTCTGCGCACTACTGATAACAGCGCTGCATCTACAGTCTAACACCATTCCCCTGGTGCATAGTCTGTGATCACCTGCATAGTGACAGTCCCAGATACTGCTACATACACATGTGCTGCACACTACTGATAACAGCGCTGCAACTACAGTGTACCACCATTCTCCTGGTGCATAGTCACTGATCACCTGCATAGTCCCAGATACTGCTACACCCACATGTTCTGCACACTACTGATAACAGCGCTGCACCTACAGTGTACCACCATTCCTCTGGTGCATAATCACTGATCACCTGCATAGTGACAGATACTGCTACACCCACATGTTCTGCACACTACTGATAACAGTGCTGCATCTACAGTGTACCACCATTCCCCTGGTGCATAGTCAGTGATCACCTGCATAGTGACAGATACTGCTACATCCACATGTGCTGCACACTACTGATAACAGCGCTGCATCTACAGTGTACCACCATTCCCCTGGTGCATAGTCTGTGATCACCTGCATAGTGACAGTCCCAGATACTGCTACATCCACATGTGCTGCACACTACTGATAACAGCGCTGCATCTACAGTGTACCACCATTCCCCTGGTGCATAGTCTGTGATCACCTGCATAGTCCCAGATACTGCTACATCCACATGTGCTGCATCTACAGTGTACCACCATTCCCCTGGTGCATAGTCTGTGATCACCTGCATAGTGACAATCCCAGATACTGCTACATCCACATGTGCTGCACACTACTGATAACAGCGCTGCATCTACAGTGTACCACCATTCCCCTGATGCATAATCACTGATCACCTGCATAGTCCCAGATACTGCTACATCCACATGTGCTGCGCACTACTGATAACAGCGCTGCATCTACAGTGTACCACCATTCCCCTGATGCATAGTCACTGATCACCTGCATAGTCCCAGATACTGCTACACCCACATGTGCTGCATCTACAGTGTACCACCATTTCCCTGGTGCATAATCACTGATCACCTGCATAGTCCCAGATACTGCTACACCCACATGTTCTGCGCACTACTGATAACAGTGCTGCATCTACAGTGTACCACCATTCCCCTGGTGCATAGTCTGTGATCACCTGCATAGTGACAGTCCCAGATACTGCTACATCCACATGTGCTGCACACTACTGATAACAGCGCTGCATCTACAGTGTACCACCATTCCCCTGGTGCATAGTCACTGATCACCTGCATAGTGACAGTCCCAGATACTGCTACATCCACATGTGCTGCACACTACTGATAACAGCGCTGCACCTACAGTGTACCACCGTTCCCCTGGTGCATAGTCTGTGATCACCTGCATAGTGACAGTCCCAGATACTGCTACATCCACATGTGCTGCACACTACTGATATAACAGCGCTGCACCCACAGTGTACCACCATTCCCCTGGTGCATAGTCACTGATCACCTGCATAGTCCTAGATACTGCTACATCCACATGTGCTGCACACAACTAATAACAGCGCTGCATCTACAGTGTACCACCGTTCCCCTAGTGCATAGTCACTGATCACCTGCATAGTCCCAGATACTGCTACACCCACATGTTTTGCGCACTACTGATAACAGCGCTGCATCTACAGTGTACCACCGTTCCCCTGGTGCATAGTCACTGATCACCTGCATAGTGACAGATACTGCTACACCCACATGTGCTGCACACTACTGATAACAGCGCTGCAACTACAGTGTACCAACATTCCCCTGGTGCATAGTCACTGATCACCTGCATAGTGACAGATACTGCTACACCCACATGTTCTTCACACTACTGATAACAGCGCTGCACCTACAGTGTACCACCATTCCCCTGGTGCATAATCACTGATCACCTGCATAGTGACATATACTGCTACACCCACATGTTCTGCGCACTACTGATAACAGTGCTGCATCTACAGTGTACCACCATTCCCCTGGTGCATAGTCAGTGATCACCTGCATAGTGACAGATACTGCTACATCCACATGTGCTGCACACTACTGATAACAGTGCTGCATCTACAGTGTACCACCATTCCCCTGGTGCACAGTCACTGATCACCTGCATAGTCCCAGATACTGCTACACCCACATGTACTGCATCTACAGTGTACCACCATTCCCCTGGTGCATAGTCACTGATCACCTGCATCGTCCCAGATACTGCTACACCCACATGTTCTGCACACTACTGATAACAGCGCTGCACCTACAGTGTACCACCATTCCTCTGGTGCATAATCACTGATCACCTGCATAGTGACAGATACTGCTACACCCACATGTTCTGCACACTACTGATAACAGTGCTGCATCTACAGTGTACCACCATTCCCCTGGTGCATAGTCAGTGATCACCTGCATAGTGACAGATACTGCTACATCCACATGTGCTGCACACTACTGATAACAGCGCTGCATCTACAGTGTACCACCATTCCCCTGGTGCATAGTCTGTGATCACCTGCATAGTGACAGTCCCAGATACTGCTACATCCACATGTGCTGCACACTACTGATAACAGCGCTGCATCTACAGTGTACCACCATTCCCCTGGTGCATAGTCTGTGATCACCTGCATAGTCCCAGATACTGCTACATCCACATGTGCTGCATCTACAGTGTACCACCATTCCCCTGGTGCATAGTCTGTGATCACCTGCATAGTGACAATCCCAGATACTGCTACATCCACATGTGCTGCACACTACTGATAACAGCGCTGCATCTACAGTGTACCACCATTCCCCTGATGCATAATCACTGATCACCTGCATAGTCCCAGATACTGCTACATCCACATGTGCTGCGCACTACTGATAACAGCGCTGCATCTACAGTGTACCACCATTCCCCTGATGCATAGTCACTGATCACCTGCATAGTCCCAGATACTGCTACACCCACATGTGCTGCATCTACAGTGTACCACCATTTCCCTGGTGCATAATCACTGATCACCTGCATAGTCCCAGATACTGCTACACCCACATGTTCTGCGCACTACTGATAACAGTGCTGCATCTACAGTGTACCACCATTCCCCTGGTGCATAGTCTGTGATCACCTGCATAGTGACAGTCCCAGATACTGCTACATCCACATGTGCTGCACACTACTGATAACAGCGCTGCATCTACAGTGTACCACCATTCCCCTGGTGCATAGTCACTGATCACCTGCATAGTGACAGTCCCAGATACTGCTACATCCACATGTGCTGCACACTACTGATAACAGCGCTGCACCTACAGTGTACCACCGTTCCCCTGGTGCATAGTCTGTGATCACCTGCATAGTGACAGTCCCAGATACTGCTACATCCACATGTGCTGCACACTACTGATATAACAGCGCTGCACCCACAGTGTACCACCATTCCCCTGGTGCATAGTCACTGATCACCTGCATAGTCCTAGATACTGCTACATCCACATGTGCTGCACACAACTAATAACAGCGCTGCATCTACAGTGTACCACCGTTCCCCTAGTGCATAGTCACTGATCACCTGCATAGTCCCAGATACTGCTACACCCACATGTTTTGCGCACTACTGATAACAGCGCTGCATCTACAGTGTACCACCGTTCCCCTGGTGCATAGTCACTGATCACCTGCATAGTGACAGATACTGCTACACCCACATGTTCTTCACACTACTGATAACAGCGCTGCACCTACAGTGTACCACCATTCCCCTGGTGCATAGTCACTGATCACCTGCATAGTGACAGATACTGCTACACCCACATGTTCTGCGCACTACTGATAACAGTGCTGCAGCTGCAGTGTACCACCATTCCCCTGGTGCATAGTCAGTGATCACCTGCATAGTGACAGATACTGCTACATCCACATGTGCTGCACACTACTGATAACAGCGCTGCATCTACAGTGTGCCACCATTCCCCTGGTGCACAGTCACTGATCACCTGCATAGTGACAGTCCCAGATACTGCTACACCCACATGTGCTGCACACTACTGATAACAGCGCTGCATCTACAGTGTACCACCATTCCCCTGGTGCATAGTCACTGATCACCTGCATAGTCCCAGATACGGCTACATCCACATGTGCTGCACACTACTGATAACAGCGCTGCATCTACAGTGTACCACCATTCCCCTGATGCATAGTCACTGATCACCTGCATAGTGACAGATACTGCTACACCCACATGTGCTGCACACTACTGATAACAGCGCTGCATCTACAGTGTACCACCATTCCCCTGATGCATAGTCACTGATCACCTGCATAGTGACAGATACTGCTACACCCACATGTGCTGCACACTACTGATAACAGCGCTGCACCTACAGTGTACTATCATTCCCCTGGTGCATAGTCTGTGATCACCTGCATAGTCCCAGATACTGCTACACCCACATGTGCTGCACACTACTGATAACAGCGCTGCATCTACAGTGTACCACCATTCCCCTGATGCATAGTCACTGATCACCTGCATAGTGACAGTCCCAGATACTACTACACCCACATGTGCTACACACTACTGATAACAGCGCTGCACCTACAGTGTACCACCATTCCCCTGGTGCATAGTCTGTGATCACCTGCATAGTGACAGTCCCAGATACTGCTACATCCACATGTGCTGCACACTGCTAATAACAGTGCTGCATCTACAGTGTACCACCATTCCCCTGATGCATAGTCACTGATCACCTGCATAGTCCCAGATACTGCTATACCCACATATGCTGCACACTAATGATAACAGCGGTGCACCTACAGTGTACCACCATTCCCCTGGTGCATAGTCCCTGATCACCTGCATAGTCCTATATACTGCTACACCCACATGTGCTGCACACTACTGATAACAGCGCTGCATCTACAGTGTACCATCATTCCCCTGGTGCATAGTTACTGATCACCTGTATAGTCCCAGGTACTGCTACACCCACATGTTCTGCATCTACAGTGTACCACCATTCCCCTGGTGCATAGTCAGTGATCACCTGCATAGTCCCAGATACTGCTACACCCACATGTGCTGCACACTACTGATAACAGCGCTGCACCTACAGTGTACCATCATTCCAGAACTGCCTGATCCGCTCGACAACCCTGCCATGCGTCATTACATGTTTTTTGTAACTAAACTGCGGAATTGCCCTATCTGACGTGCAGAGATGGGGAATGTTTATTGACTCTGGATGGTGCAGTAATGTACAAACCTCTGGCATACCTTTTAAATACCTGGGTTCAACTAGCAATGTTCAACAGATAGTCGCTCAAGTCGACATCACAAGACGCTTAGGTTGTGCCACCGCCGCCTTTGTAACCCCGATAAAAGCCCTCTGGAACCAACAGGACATTTCCGTTGCCACAAAAATTAAGGTATTTAATGCATCAGTTAGAACAATATTACTTTATGGTTCAGAATCTTAGACAGTCCTTAAAAATGACCTACCAAGGCTGGAACGTTTCCAAAGGAGGTGCTTACGAAACATCCTACAGGTAAAGGTAACAGGCCGCTGGAAAAATTAAAACATCTGAGAACTATGCCAAGTCCAACCCACAATTGAATCCAATATTAAAAGAGTGTTTGAAGTGGTTCGGACACGTCTACTGAATGGAACCTAAAAGAATAACTCACCAGTGCCTAAATAACACACGCCCAGATGGATGGAAAACCGCACGTGATGCGCCAAAGAAAACACGGCTAATGCAGATTGCCCAAGACCATCAACCTTCAACCATTGTACTTCCATATTGATAATTATCAGATTTCCTGCCTTGGCTGTCACAGTGCCGGCAAGCTTACCCTACCGGCGCTAACGGCAATTAAGTCTAAGTGTGAACCTCTGGTAATGACCGGGTGCAGAGGGGACGTTTGGTCATCCAAGTCACTGTTCCTCAGATGTTTAATGTTCCACCAAGGTGGTGATAGGTTACTAAGATCCCTCTGTTCCCTACACCTCGTGTAGTCACACCCTGAGACGCTAAGTACAGGTGACTGGTGTCGCTCCCAGCAGTGGCCGAGTAGGAGGATGTGAGAATTTTGTCTCTCGCTGCTTGCATTGTGCCACCTGAGAGGATAAGCTCCGCTGACCTTATGGCTGGAAGAGCCGAGAGCAATTTATATTCCCACATAGCTCTCCCTACTTGCGGGGCTAGCCCCAACACCTCTGCTGCTGATTGTCTGGAACACATCTGTGGACACGTGTTGCTGGAGATCTCCGTAACTTTCATAGGAGGTGCAGATATTGCTTCTCACTCAGAGATGAAGAAGGGGCTGACCTGCGGGAGCTGTTACGGAAATTATTTATTAATGTTTACTCCTATAGCGCCAACATGTTGCATTGCCCATTCAATGCCCCCACACACTTCTCTTAGCTGGCCACATATAATATGCTGCAGTGTGCTCCAGGCTCAGGCTTGGCTGATTTTAGGAATGTTTAGGGGTGGAAATGATAATGTCAATATTGTCTTAAACCATAAAGCTATACCTTTAAACACACTTTTACCATGGAGCCGCTGCGGCCGCTATACTTAATATATACGCTACGCACTTTGTATGCTATATGCGTACAGAGTCCCGTACGTTGTACGGACTTAGCGTACACACGCCGCGCGGGGGGTACAAAGTACGCACAGCGCGCGCACACACTCTTGATAAACTTTAAATCTCATTAGAAGTACAATGCAGTGATGTTATACCTTAAACCTTATGCAGCGCTAACGGTATAAAGTACCCGCAGTGCGTACACACCTTATCAATACACTCTTAAACCTTATACAGTTAAATACACTTTAAACCCTAGCAGGGAAAAGAGGACACAACACCGATTTGTAGTTAACCGCTGGGTTCTAACGCCACAGTGGATTATTTGAAAGGGGATAACAATACAAATTATACACTACAAGGCTAACAAGATAAATCTACAACAGAATAATGGCTACAGTCAATGTACATACGTGAGAATATTCGCTTGCGCAACCTGGACCAGTCCTCCGCTCATCAGGTAGATAGCGTTCAGAGTCTTCTGACCGGCCAGGCAACAACAGGCTTTTTATACACAACTTCCATAAACAATACAATGGTTACTATAATCCCTTTGTCTATTGGACACAGAGATGCATCTCTACATTACAGGAGAGGTCATAGGTTGATTTGAAAAGGTGGGCGATGTCTTTCCCAACTGCTCTTGTGGGTGGTCTCCTCTGGATTCCCGCCGCATACATAATATACAGTAAATACAGTTTATATCTATATTCTACTTCTGCACATAACTATACGCAGGAACATGCGATCTTCCTCTAACCAACACCGGAATGATACCCTTAAAATACCCTACAGCTGGATACTAGTCATCACCTTATAACATTAGTCTGTCCCTTCCTATCATGCAAAGGTGAATCCCTTAGTCCAGGAATCATTTAAACTGTTGATACTTG